>NW_027008690.1:0-55000 GCF_036934945.1 Oncorhynchus masou masou
TTGATTTGATTTCTACTCCTAATTGAGAGATGCTTATCTGTAGTTTCCATTCACACTCAACTCAGCAACTATGGCAACAAAATGTGGACCAACAATACCGTTAGTGAGAGCCATTTTTGCCTCATTTTCATTTAATAAATGTTGTGTTGTGTGACTGTGTTTCAGTTGTACTGGGGAAGAATGTCTGGAGTGTGACATACACCAATCAGAGTATCTGTGCCTTGAAGGGGTGAACAGTGGAGATGACCTGCTCTTTCAGCTATCCCAGAGGTCATAAGGTCACATCAACCTTCTGGTTCACTAAAATTGAGACTGAAGATCTTGGTCAGAACCCAGAGTATGCAGGTCGTCTGGAGTATCATGGAGATAAGAAGAAAGACTGTACCCTGAGAATCACAGACCTGAGAGAGAGAGACTACGTATTGGTTCAGATTATTAACAGATCAGGAATGAGGGACATTTACTGGAAGTCCTGGAGTGACCTTGTCTGTCACAGGTACAGTAAAAGTGTTTTTATGTTCAATTCCAATTAGTTCTGACAATTGTTGTGGTGTGTATGTACAATAGTCTGTATAACATAGGATTTCTTCCATCTTTGTATTAGAGTGATAAGTCACCCCACCTACATCTGGTACAAGAACGGACACAAAGTAAAGGAGGACACTTCCAGCCTGGACTCAGACTCCTTTAGTGATGCAGACAGTTACTCCTGTGCTGTAAAAGGCCATGAGGATCTCCTCTCTCCTGCAGTGTGTAAGTGTGGACTTTTACATACAACATTTGTTTCAGGTTGTCAGACGATCATTATTTAATTTGCTGTGAATGTGACGTCCACTTCTGCTTTAGTTCTGTATGCTTTGCCACGCAGTGTTGAATGGGCTTCAAGATATGTAATCAAATTCATGAAAATGCAGTCAATGGATGAATGTACTTCTACCAAATACCTTTCATTACGTTGTTGAGCCTGTACAACATTGCACTACTTTTTTTGAGCACTGAAGACCCATGAAAAATAACTACTAAAGTTTAAAAACTACAAAGCTGATAGTCACTTCCTGGTTACTTTCACAGCATATGATTTAAACATTGTTGTTTAGTTTTTTTCATTGATACTTGGAGGTGAGGTGCCCTGATTGGTGTCACTCGTTAGTCAGAATGTGTTACAACTGTGGGGTTTTATTTTGTTTGCCTCTTCTTGGGTAAATGTTGTGGAAGCTCATGTCTTTTTGTTCTAGTTGTTGTTGATAGTACATTTTCAATGGACTCCCCCATGAGTGTCTTTCAGAGCCCACTGGTCTCATTTTTGTCTTTGTCAGTGACTCTTTTATTAATTCCCATTTGTGTTTTGGTTACATTTGAGGTTTTCTTGCTGGGGAACGTAACAGCATAAGTGTATACAGTAGATATTGTAATTAGGAATTTTATAAAGGTGTTATATTGTCTTGTATTTCAGATAAGAAGTGTTGGAGTGTGACTTACACCCATCAGAAGATCTGTGCCTTGAAGGGGTCAACAGTGGACATATCCTGCTCTTACACATATCCCAGTTATCATGAGATCAAACAAGCTTTCTGGTTTACTAAATGGTCTGGTGTGGAGGCTGAAGATCTGAGCTCAGTGCCAGGGTATGAGGGTCATATAGAGTACCTTGGGGATAAGGAGAGTGACTGTACCCTGTACCCACCCTGTACCCATTTAAGGGCAGTCATGCAGATACTGCAGTGTTATGTAACAGGGAAAAATATATATAATATTTCACATAAGAGGACATATATAGGAGGAGAATAATGATTTGGTTCCTTTTACTCTAGATGTTGTGATGGAGATGGATCCTACATCTGTGTCAGAGGGGGAGAGAGTCACACTGAGATGTAGAACCAACTGTACACTGGACCCCATCACAGTCTACAGTTGGTATAAGAATGGACAGTCTATACCAAACAGCAACACCTCCTCTCCTGTCTATATCCTGTTCTCAGTCAGCAGTGAGGATACAGGCAGATACTCCTGTTCTGTAGAAGGACATGAGGATCTCCCCTCTGATGAAGAGACTCTCACTGTCACATGTAAGTACATTGAGGGTTTTAATGTCCAGTTTGATATATGACAATGTTGATACTTGAATTTAGAATAGCATGTTTTACACATAAATATATCTATCAATACATATTTTAGTGTGTAACATCCTGTCACTCCCTGACCATAGAGAGCCCTCGGTTCTCTATGGTGTTTAGGTCAGAGCGTGACTAGGTTGGAGTTCTAGTCATTTATTTTCTATGTAGCTGGTTTGTGTGGTTCCCAATTAGAGGCAGCTGGTCATCGTTGCCTCTAATTGGGGATCATATTTAGGAAGCCCTTTATCCCACCTGCTTTGTGGGATGTTGTTTTTGAGTGAGTTCATGTTGCACCTCAGTACTGTCGTCGTTGTTAGTTTCTTGGTTTATTTTAAGTTTCACTAAAAATAAAGATGTAGAACTCCAAACATGCTGCGCCTTGGTCCGTCTCTCCACACGATCGTGACTCTTCCATTTCCCTGAATGTGCATTACTACAATGTCATCATTATTTATTGTGATTCTGTTTCACATTTTCTTTTGCTCTGAATTAATAATTTATTATAATTTATAAATTATTTCAACTAAACACAAATGTTGCTATAAATAAATACAATTTATTTTACACCAGATGGTCCATGGAACACCTCAGTGTCAGTCAGTCCCTCTGGTGAAATAGTGGAGGGCAGTTCAGTGACTCTGACCTGCAGCAGTGATGCCAACCCACCTGTGGACAAATACACCTGGTACAAGAAGAACGTAACCTCACCAAAAGCATCAGGACAGAGTTACAGCATCACTGACATCATCTCTGAGGACAGAGGAGAATATTACTGTGAGGCCCAGAATGGAAGAGGATCTATGAACTCTACAGCTCTGATGATCATTGTAGCAGGTAAAGTTACATCTTCAATACAAAATGATGTTCAATAAGAAATTATGTTTCAAGGTAATATTCTTCTCGTTTGCCTTATTACACTTTGGTTTATAACTATACATGGGCTTCTATATACAAGTATTACATTAATGTCCTGTTTTGCTGTATGTTCGTTTTCACTTCATAATAACATGTTCTCATATCATCTATATTATCTTTTAGGGAAACAGACCTCAGTTCTAACTGCAGCTGTAGGAATCATAGTGGTTGTTCTGGGTGTCATACTGGCTTCATGTCTCTCTGGACTCATGTGGTTCAGGTGAGTGAAAGTGCATATTTTAAAGATTATTTCACTTTATTATCTTCATTACTTCATTAATATATTCATTCACTCATTCACTTACAAAACAGGAAGAAGGTCTCCAAAACCACCTCTGACACAAGACACACGGCAGGCAATGGACAGGTCTGTTGAAACAGATGTAGGATTGTCTTTATTGCTTTGTGGGACATTTCCACTCTTCATGCTGTCTGTCCCCAGGTCTATTTATGTTGTCTGTTCTCTCTCTCCATCAGGGAGACTCTAGTCCAGTGTATGACAACATCTCAGGCATGGCAATGAACCCTACTGCAGCACAGACAGCAGCCACAGATGACCAGGATGATGTTCACTATGCCAGTGATGTTCACTCTCGCTTAAAAAACCAGGAAGTGCCTCTCTACTCCACCGTCCAGCTGCCTCAACCCCAGAAAGAGGATGAGGATGTCCAGTACGCTGCTGTGAATTTCAACCTCCCCAGTGCTGCCACCTGGTGAGCATATTCTGCCGTTACAACAATATAGAGTCTATACTATGTAGAACATGTGACCACACAGACAGCATCAAGACAATTCATATGCTGCTGCTTATTGGAGGAGAGGACAATGATTTCATTAAAATAACCAAACAGTTGACCCCTAGGGACCCCTCATTGCTCCCTGATAACTCCCTCCATCACTATCTGAGGGTTGAAGGAGAAATATTCATATCAAATGACATTTCATTGAACTCTATGGTGAACTCTAGGTGCATACTATGGTGTGACAGTGAACATTTTGAAAAGTTGCAGTTTCAATGTCTAAAAGGTTCCAGTAGTATTCTTCAGGCCAAATGGAATTTCCTGAAACTAAACTCAACAATTTACATCTCAAGACAGTTACTATGACATGTCTATAATGAAGGAGTGATGTGATGTGATGATGGTTTTGAGTAACTGTTCTGCTTGCATTCCAAAATGGCACCCTATTCCCTATTTAGTTCACTACTGGTCGAAAGTAGTGCATGCAAAAAGGGAGTAGGGTGCCATTTGGGACTCAGATTCAGTTTAACGTCTGTTTCTTTCTCCAGGTCCACGGTGGTACAAGCAGCTGAGGAGGATCCCTCTGTTCTCTACAGTACAGTCAACAAACCCAGAACCAAGAAGTCCTGAACACAATAAACCCAGAACCAAGAAGACCTGAACACAACAAACCCAGAACCAAGAAGACCTGAACACAACAAACCCAGAACCAAGTAGACCTGAACACAACAAACCCAGAACCAAGAAGACCTGAACACAACAAACCCAGAACCAAGAAGACATGAACACAACAAGCCCAGAACCAAGAAGACCTGAACACAACAAACCCAGAACCAAGAACTGAAAACAACAAACCCAGAACCAAGAAGTGAAAACAACAAACCCAAAACCAAGAACTGAAAACAACAAACCCAGAACCAAGAAGACCTGACAAACCCAGAACCAAGAACTGAAAACAACAAACCCAGATCCAAGAAGACCTGACAAACCCAGAACCAAGAACTGAAAACAACAAACCCAGAACAAAGACCTGACAAACCAAGAACCAGGAACTGAAAACAACAAACCCAGAACCAAGAAGACCTGAACACAACAAACCCAGAACCAAGAAGAACTGAAAATAACAAACCCAGAACCAAGAACTGAAAACAACAAACCCAGAACCAAGAAGACCTGACAAACCCAGAACCAAGAACTGAAAACAACAAACCCAGAACCAAGAACTGAAAACAACAAACCCAGAACCAAGAAGACCTGACAAACCCAGAACCAAGAACTGAAAACAACAAACCCAGAACCAAGAAGACCTGACAAACCCAGAACCAAGAACTGAAATCAACAAACCCAGAACCAAGAAGACCTGACAAACCCAGAACCAAGAACTGAAAACAACAAACCCAGAAACAAGAAGACCTGACAAACCCAGAACCAAGAACTGAAAACAACAAACCCAGAACCAAGAAGACCTGACAAACCCAGAACCAAGAAGACCTGAACACAACAAACCCAGAACCAAGAAGACCTGACAAACCCAGAACCAAGAACTGAAAACAACAAACCCAGAACCAAGAAGACCTTGTATATCTGGACCCGTATATAATAACTAAGTGGTATAATTAAGCAATAAGGTTCGAGGGGGTGTGGTATATTTGCCTATATACTGTACCACGGCTAAGGACTGTTCTTAAGCACGACACAACGCAGAGTTCCTGTATACAGCCGTTAGCTGTGGTATATTGGCCTATATACTGTACCACGGCTAAGGACTGTTCTTAAGCACGACACAACGCAGAGTTCCTGTATACAGCCTTTAGCTGTGGTATATTGGCCTATATACTGTACCACGGCTAATGACTGTTGTTCTGCACAACGCAGAGTGCCTTGTTACAGCCCTTAGCCGTGGTATATTGACCATATACTACAAGCCCGAGGGCCTTATTGCTATTATAAACTGGTTACCAACATAAATAGAAAGTAAACAAATATGTTGGTGTCATACCAGTGTTCTATTGTCTGATATACTGTATGTGTAAATGAAATGCTTATTCAGCAAATCATCATCCAGGACCTAAACTACCTGGTTTATAATAGTATCTAGTAATATACAGTGCATTCAGAAAGTATTCAGACCCCTTGACTTTTTCCACATTTTGTTATGTTACAGCCTTATTCTAAAATTGAATAGAGTTTTTTTTCCTCTCATCAATCTACACACAATACCCCATAATGACAAAGCAAAAACAGGTATTTAGAAAGGTTTGCAAATTGATTAAAACATTTCTTTACATTTTTTACATTACATTTAAGTCATTTAGCAGACCCTCTTATCCAGAGCGACTTACAAATTGGTGAATTCACCTTCTGACATCAGTGGAACAGCCACTTTACAATAGTGCATCTAAATCATTTAAGGGGGGGGGGGTGGTTGGTTTGTTCTGTATTAATTTTTTACATTTTCAAATGTTATTCAACCCCGAAGTAGACCTGACTCCACCCACTTCTCCACCGAAGTAGACCTGACTCCGCCCACTTCTCCCCCGAAGTAGACATGACTCCGCCCCCCGGAGTAGACCGGACTCCGCCCACTTCTTCCCCGAAGTTGACCTTGTGAGCATCGTAGATTTGCATGTTTCACTCTCTGATCGGATTATCTGAATTCACTAGTTGAGTGTCAATCACAGAAAAAAACAACATTGATGAAAATACATTTTGAGAATATGTGAATCCCTCGTCCGATTCCTTGACCCCTGGCAAAGACATAGAATGTGTATAGGGCAAAGATTTCGCCTGTTCCACTGATATGGATTCAGCTAACAAATATGGAAACTCCAATGTTCACACCAGTCTCATACTTTTAAATCCATGACGGGAAGAGTGAACTTGCACACTTGGTAAAGGGTTGGGAATCGGGACCTCAGTCTCAGGCACCTTATTACCAGTTTGATATTTTGTTATTGATCCAAGTGGATGAGGACATGATTGGGACATACTGTATGAAGAGAGACTGGAGGCTGCAGTAATGTTGAGATGCCAGTAGGGGGAGCTCTAGTCTAGAACACTGGAACCTTCAGGAGCACTTTGATGGAGATGATGAGGAGTGATGGGTCACATCTTGTGAGGAAACACATTAAGAAACCATATAGAACAGTCAACACTTTGTCGTGGATCTGTATTTAAAGAAAATACTATGTTGAAAATGGGTTGCATTTTGCCCCATTAAAAAATGTAGGCCCACTCCTCAAATGAAGAAATGTAAATAGCTGTGCAGTCTTTATCAGTACATCCAGTACATCCCTTTCTGACGTGCTGTTGATGCATGTGATTGTCTTAAATGCCTGACCAGGCTACTTTCACAATGTGTCAGTCACTAAAATCACACTTCTTGTTTCTCTGCACAGCTACGACGGTAAATTGACTCACTGTACAAGACCTCCCCCCTTCACTCTGTAAGTACGGTTGACGAGATCATTAGATATATATATATGTACTGTATCATTTTACTTTTACTTACATTTTTGACACTTTGTGAATATGGAACCTGGACTGTTTTAATGTATCAGGTGGAGTTATTCACCAGCTATAGAGTGAGTTGTTGTTTATGTTTCTAAGCCTGCAGGGTGGGAGATGCAACAATGTCCTTGAGAACAGCAGGAAGTGTGTTGGGGGTCTTTCTCTGGTCTGTAGCAGGTATGTGGTCTGTAGCAGGTATGGTCTCATTCATAATGTTTTAGTAATGTTATTCTGTGTGTTCAGTGACATCGTCTGTTAGGGGCTACACCACTACACCACTCAGAGTATCTGTACCTTGAAGGGGTCAACAGTGGAGCTGACCTGCTCTTACACATATCCCAGTGGCTATACAATCACAACAACCTTCTGGTTCACTAGAAATGATGCTGACATGAAATCTGAAATCATGTGACTGAGTGATGAACCAGACTACACCGGTCATGTGACGTACTGTAGCAACAAGAAGAATGGCCACACCCTGACAATCAGAGATCTGAGAGAGTGTGACTCAGCTATGTGCAAGTTCAGCTTTATAACAGATCAGACCCTAAGGAAATATAGTGGTGATCCTGGAGTAATTCTGTCTGTCACAGTTACATTCAATTATTTTTTACTGTGTCACAATAGTCTCTTTCTACTATTTCCCCTGTACCTTGACACAGCTCTCTCTCCACAGAGTGTCCATCCTGACCCTAACTGTGACACACACACCACTGAAAATGAGGACCAGACACTCTGGCAGTAGGTATGTTATAACATATTCATATATGTGTTTATTTTGTATATAATATTTGTGTTTGTGTGTGAGAGTGGGTGACAGAGAGAGATGAACACAGAAAGTAGAAGTGAGAGAGAATGCTATAGAGCAGTGTGTAAAGTGCTCATACTGTGTTTCCTGTGTCACTGTCTCTCTGAGTGTGAAAATCCCCCACAGTGACACGTTCACATCTCTTCAGAGAGACGCTCAGCACTCCGTATATCAGACCATCCAGGGGAGAGAACCACCACAGAACCTGGACTGATAGAACCACCACAGAACCTGGAGGGAAGAGAACCACCACTGAACCTGGAGGGAAGAGAACCACCACAGAACCTGGAGAGAAGGAGAACTACCACAGAACCTGGAGAGAAGAGAACCACCACAGAACCTGGAGAGAAGAGAACCACCACAGAACCTGGACTAAAGAGAACCACCACAGAACCTGCACTGAAGAGAACCACCACAGAACCTGGACTAAAGAGAACCACCACAGAACCTGCACTGAAGAGAACCACCACAGAACCTGGACTAAAGAGAACCACCACAGAACCTGCACTGAAGAGAACCACCACAGAACCTGGACTAAAGAGAACCACCACAGAACCTGGACAAAAGAGCTATGGCCCCAAACCAAAGCTAGTCCTTACACTCTATTCTCTTGCTAATATATTGTTATAATATAATGAAGGTTCACCCAAGTTACAAAATGACACATTGGTTTCCCTTTTAGCAGTCTATGAACATGGTGACATCAGTCCCTGCTTTGGTTTAGTTTCCCCTGACACTGTTTCCACCTGCTAACGTTTTAGCATTCGTGGCACAAATCCCATTCGTCATGTGACTGATAAGAGGCATTTCTCGCACATCATTTCAAAATCAATCAAAAGTTTTAAAAAATGCGTTGTGAAGGTCAACAAAGTCACTTCTAGATGATTTGAACATGATGAGAGAAATCTTAATATCAGTCCCGTGACTTGAATGGGATTTTTGTAAATGTGGGAGTGTTCGACATAGCAGCTGACTTTATAGGCAAGTCAAGATCTACAAATCACCTTGCATGATGAATAACTACTCAATATTATTTATAGATCATTCAGTCAGTCACAATTTACCCATGATACATCAGTTTTGATGTTCTCGAACACTGCCTGTGTGACTGCTGAAGGAAGCCTTCTCTGCATAAGCTTCTTGGTCCCTGACATAGAGTTGGATAGAAGGTACATCTTGACATCTTTGTCATGATGTCTTCTGTGACAGAATGAGCAGCACCATTGAGGGCTATTTCCATATTAAAGTAGTTAATATCTTCAACTTCCATAAGTTTAATAACAGTCGGTATACCAACTGAAATGGTGTATTCAATGGCTTTAGTCATGCTAAAATGGGCTTTGAAGCAAGTACGCCCTCTATTCAACTCTATTGTCCCTGACTGCTTCAATGTTGTGTCAACCAGACTTCAAACCTCACACTCAGTGTCTATTTATATATACTTCCAGTAAGTTAACTTGCAACACATCTCCCCTTCACTCTGTAAGTATGCTTGACGATATCTTAAAATATGTTTATTTTATAATTTGTTTGTGTCCATGAACTTCTGTATCCTGTTGTGCGCATGGCGATGCTATTGTAATGTATGTTTTGTTTTTCTGTTATTTACAGTATACTCTGTAGATGTATTTCTGCGTAGTAATCTGATACAGTATTGTACATGTGGTTACGCATATAATACTTTAGCATGGTATTTTAAGGACTCTGAAAGCAATAGATTGTTGTGGAGACTTGTTTGAAAATGACCTAAAGTAAGACTGAAAGTAACAGTGATTAGGTGGATGCTTCGTAAGAGCTTTAGGAGTAGTATTAACATGAGACACAGTGATGGTGGGTTGTGTTTAGGAGTAGTATTAACATGAGACACAGTGATGGTGGGTTGTGTTTAGGAGTAGTATTAACATGAGACACAGTGATGGTGGGTTGTGTTTAGGAGTAGTATTAACAAGAGACACAGTGATGGTGGGTTGTGGTTTTGTTGGTTTAAATGCACACACTCAGTATCACTTCCCTGTTCTCCTTTCCTGTCTGTCCTCTGACAGACCTCCCGAGTCATATCAGAAATCTGTATATACACATTAGACTTTACAGAACATGTTCCTCTGTAGCTCAGTTGGTAGAACATGGCACTTGCAACGTTATGGGTTTGGTTCCCAGGACCACCCATTGGTGCTCTAGTCTAGATCACTGAACCTTCAGTACCACTTTGATGCAGCTGATGAGGAGTGATGGTCATGGGTGTTTAAATGGAATGGGTTCTAATTGAATAACATCATGGAACTTTGACCTGTATATACAGAACTCAGAAGGGCAGGGTAGGTCATTAAAATGTTAACGTTATAAATAGTTTAGTCAACACATTGTTTACATGGTTCTGTATGTAGTATAAAAGACCACAGTGAAAATTGACACATTTGTTTAATAAAATAAATATATGCCCAGACTTGTTTTACACAATTTCTTTTACACAATTTCTTTTCTTTTACACAATTTCTGTTCTATTACAGTAACAGCCCTTTTATGGCGTGTTGGTCTGGTTGTCGTGGATGTTAATGTATTTAATAAACAGGAAGGACAGTTCTGCATCCACTACTTGTGTTCTGACTGCTTTTATAATGTTTCAACACTTCAGGTTTTCACTCACTACCAGACAGTTGACTGACTGTACAAGACCTCTCCTCTTCACTTCACTCTGTAAGTACACTTGACAATATCTTGAAATATAGTTTTAGTTTTGACGTTTTTAGCCAAACATCACATGACTTCCTGTATCGTTGTACTTGTTGGTTTATATTGAACTGTGTTTTGGTTGTTACATCAGGGCCTGTATTCATAAAGTGTCTCAGACGGTCCATATAATTATGATCTAAAAGGCTAAACTGATCCCAGATCAGCTCTCCTACTCTGATACACATTGTGAATACTGACCCTGGACTGTGGTTTCATGTGTTTAGTTTAGTTCAGTTTATTCATTTACATGTTTAAAACATGATCAGTAGAGTATACCAGTAATACCCAGATCTCCATTCAATAGGGTCATGTTCACTGTCATAGTATAACAGGGACAATGATAACTGTGTGTGTGTGTGTGTGTGTGTGTGTGTGTGTGTGTGTGTGTGTGTGTGTGTGTGCGTGTGTGTGTGTGTGTGTACGTGTGAGTGTGTGAGAGTGTATGAGTGTGAGTGTGTGAGTGTGTGTGTGTGTGTGTACGTGTGTGTGTGTGTACGTGTGTGTGTGTGTGTGTACGTGTGTGCGTGTGTGTGTGTGTACGTGTGTGTGTGTGTGTGTGTACGTTGGACATGTGGTTTCACATAAAGACTTGTGCATGCTATTTTAAGTGCTCTCAGATCAACAGATTGTTTTGGAGACATTTTGAAAATGGCCTAAAGTAAGAGTTTTGAGTGATTGAATGAATGCTTCGTAAGAGCTTTAGGAGTAGTATAGACACAGTTGTGGTGGACTGTGTTTAGGAGTAGTATTAACATGAGACACAGTGATGGTGGGTTGTGTTTAGGAGTAGTATTAACAAGATACACAATGATGGTGGCTTGTGTTTAGGAGTAGTATTAACATGAGACAGTGATGGTGGGTTGTGTTTAGGAGTAGTATTAACATGAGACACAGTGATGGTGGGTTGTGTTTAGGAGTAGTATTAACATGAGACACAGTGATGGTGGGTTGTGTTTAGGAGTAGGTTTAACATGAGACAGTGATGGTGGGTTGAGTTTAGGAGTAGTATTAACATGAGACAGTGATGGTGGGTTGTGTATAGGAGTAGTATTAACATGAGAAACAGTGATGGTGGGTTGTATTTAAGAGTAGTATTAACATGAGACACAGTGATGGTGGGTTGTGTTTAGGAGTAGGTTTAACATGAGACAGTGATGGTGGGTTGTGTATAGGAGTTGTATTAACATGAGACACAGTGATGGTGGGTTGAAATACTGACTAAACGGGTCCTTTCCAACAATGCAGATTTAAAGATAAAATACAGTGTATTCAGAAAGTATTCAGACCCCTAAACTTTTCCCACATGTTACGTTACAGCCTTATTCTAAAATGGATTCAATTGTTTTTTCCCCCTCATCAATCTAAACACAATTCTCCATAATAATAAATACAAAAACAGTTTTTTATACATTTTTGTAAAAACATGTAAACTGAAATATCACATTTCCATAAGAATTAAGACCTTTTACTCAGTACTTTGTTAAAGCACCTTGGCAGCAACTACAGCTCGAGTCATCTTAGGTATGATGCAACAAGCTTGGCAAACTTGTATTTGGTGAGTTTCTGTCATCTTCTCTGCAGATCCTCTCAAGCTCTGTCAGGTTGGATGGGGAGCATCGCTGCACAGCTACTTTCAGGTCTCTCCAGAGATGTTCGATTGGGTTTGTCCTGCCTCTGGCTGGGCCACTGAAGGACATTCAGAGACTTGTCCCGAAGCCACTCCTGCGTTGTCTTGGCTGTGTGCTTAGGGTTGTTGTCCTGTTGGGAGGTCCTGAGTGCTCTGGAACAGGTTTTCATCAAGGATCTCTCTCTACTTTTCTCATCGTTCCCTCAATCCTGCCTAGTCATCCAGTCCCTGCAGCTGAAAAACATCCCCACACCATTATGCTGCCACCACCATGCTTCATCGTAGGGATGTGCCAGGTAACCTCCAGACGTGACACTTGGCTATTGAGGCCAAAGACTTCCATCTTGGTTTCATCAGAACAGAGAGTCTCATTAAGGTGCCTTTTGGCAAATTTCAAGCTGGCTGTCATCTGGCTTCCATCTGGCCACTCTACAATAAAGGCCTGATTGGTGGAGTGCTGCAGAGATGGTTATCCATCTGGAAGGTTCTCCCATCTCCATAGAGGAACACTGGAGCTCTGTCAGGTAGACCATAGAGTTCTTGGTCACCTACCTGACCAAGGCATGTCTCCTCCGATTGCTCCGTTCTTCCATTTAAGAATGATGGAGGCCACTGTGTTCTTGGGAACCTTCAATGCTGCAGACATGTTTTGTACCCTTCCCCAAATCTTTGCCTTGACCCAATCCTGTCTCGGAGCTGTACAGACAATTCCTTCATCGTCATGGCTTGGTTTTTTCTCTGACATGAATAGTCAACTGTGGGACCTTATATAGACAGGAATTTACCACAGGTGGACTCCAATCACATTTTAAGGACGATCAATGGAAACATGATACACCTGAGCTAAATTTCGAATCTCATAACAAAGGTTATGAATACTTGTGTAAAAAAAACAGTTTTTGCTTTGTCTTTATGGTGTATTCTGTGTAGAATGATGAGGGAAATTGTTCTTTATTCCATTTTAGAATAAGGCTGGAACGTAACAAAATGTCGAAATAGGTAAAGGGGTCTGAATACTTACACTGTATAAATGTTTTGAGGGAAATAGTGACACAAGGAATAAATACAGAGTGATTAACGAATATCAACAACGAGTAAAAATAACATCTGTTCCACAGTACAGAGTCGATGTGCAGGGCTACGAGGTAATGAGGTGTTTGTGTACATACATATAAAGGAAAGGGGGATACCTAGTCAGTTGCACAACTGAATGCATTCAACTGAAATGTGTCTTCTACATTTAATTCAACCCCTCTGAATCAGAGAGGGGCGTGGGGCTGTACAAATGGACGTAATCGTCGCCCGGGAGCAGTTGTTGTTGTGGGTTAACTGCCTTGCTCAAGGGCAGAACTGCAGAATTTACTGCTTTTGCCAGTTCAGGAAGTCAAAACAGCAACCTTTACTGGCCCAACGCTCTTAACCGCTAGGCTACCTGCTGTCCCATAGGGAGGGGTAAAGTGACTAGGCATCAGGATAGTGAGCATAGAAGTAATTTACTGTAGCTCGTCTGGTGGACTTGTGTCACTGGGCAGCTCGCGGCTGGATTCCCCTTTGTAATCCATGATAGTTTGCAAGCCCAGCCACATGCTTCTCTCTTCAGAGCCAGCAGAGTAGGATTCAGCCTTCGTCCTGTATTGACGCGTTTCCGGTTTGATTGCTCATCAGAGGTCATAGCAGTATTTCTTTAACAGTCCGGATTAGTGTCCCGTTCCTTGAAAGTGGAAGCTCTAGCCTTTAGCTCTGTGCAGATGTTGCCTGTAATCCGTGGCTTCTGGTTGGTACATCTGTAGGTCACTGTGGTGACAATGTCGGAGATAAACTTATTAATGAAGTGGTGAATGACGTGATCAATTCCTCCATGTTATTGGATGAATCCCGGAACATATTCCAGTCTGTGCTAGTGAAACAGTCCTGTAGCTGAGCATCCACCTGATCGGATCACTTCTGTATTGAGCGTGTCTCTGGTACATCCTGTTTGCTTTTGCTTGTAGGCAGGAAGCAGGAGGATAAAGATATGGTCTGATTTGCCAAAGGGAGGGCTTTTTATGCATGTGTAGAGTATAGGTGAACTTCAGTTTTGCTGCCCCTAGTTGCACAGGTGAGGTTCAAAAAGGAGGAGCACAGGTGAGGTTGAAAAAGGAGTACCCTTTTTGGTTCTAGGTAGAATTATTTTTGGTTCCAGGTAGAACCTTTTTGTGTTCCATGTAGAACCCTCTGTGGAAAGTGTTCTACATGGAATCCAAAAATGTTCTACCTGGAAAGATAAAGGGTTCTTCAAAGTGTTATCCTATGGGGAGAGCCAAATAACCCTCTAAGGTTCTAAATAGCACCATTTGTTTTCTAAGAGTGTAGACAAATCAACAAGATGTATATCCATGTCCTCGTTCTGCCACGACTCTGAGAAACATATATTACAGTTATTCAGGTCCTGTTGACAGGATAGTCTCGAGCTCTTCCAGTTTGTCGGTCTATTTGGGGGTCTATTTGATGACCGACGTAATCTCGTCAGGATGCCTGCTCTCTTGACTCTCTGTTGCCGGGGATCAGGGTCTGGTCCGGAGTAAGCAGAATGTCCAAAGTTGCAGACCCGTTGAAGTAGAAATGTTCATCCAAATCAAGTTTAGTGATCACTGTGCTGATGTTTAGAAGTTGTTTCGGCCATAGGAAATGATGGCAGAGACATTAAGAACTAACATTAAGAACTAAAAAAGTTAAGACGAGCATAAAAAACACAAAATAGTCCACTGCTGCACCATCTCCTTCTATCACCAGCCTCATCTGCTGTACATAAGGGCCAACAGTGTAACAGAATATGATAGCTAATACTACTATAGACATCAGTGTTTGTGTGCTTAAATGCGACTTGGTCAAGTACTAGCCAGTGTTGTGTTTCATTAGTTTATTATGTTGTTATTGACCCAACATTATTGAGGACATTATTATTAGGTACCAGTACTAAACACAATGGCCAACAGTGGGTGTGTCCCAAATGGCACCCTATTCCCTAAACAGTGTACTACTTTTAACCAGGGCACATAGGGTGCCATTTGGGACACATCCAGTGTAACAGAATATCACCGTGGCATTATATTACTGCCCAAATGTATAAGGACATCGTTTGAAGAGAGGAGGCTGCAGTAATGTTGAGATGCCAGTAGGAGGAGCTCTTGTCTAGAACACTGGAACCTTCAGTAGCACTATGATGCAGCTGATGAGGGGTGATGGGATTTAGTCACATTTTGCCTGTTTTAAAAATGTAGGTCCACTGCTCAACATAAGACATATATTTCAATTTACACTGAAATGCTACCTATTCACAAGAGACCCCACCATACATAGAATAATGCAGTCCTAAACCACAGTCAAAGTATAGCCGTGTGTGTGTGTGTGTGTGTGTGTGTGTGTGTGTGTGTGTGTGTGTGTGTGTGTGTGTGTGTGTGTGTGTGTGTGTGTGTGTGTGTGTGTGTGTGCGTGCATGCGTGCGTGCGTGCGTGAGTGTGTGTGTGTGTGTGGTTTTGCTATCCTTGTGTGGACCAGAAGTCCTGACAAGGACTGTAAAACAAAGTTGGACAAGTGGGTGCATTTCACAGGTCCCCACAAGTAACAAGGCTATTTTTGGTTGAGATTAGGAATAAGAGTTAGGTTTATTGGTTAAGATTAGGGTTAGTGGTTCGGTAAAACATATTACTGTCCTGGACTGTTTTGGTCCAGGACAGAAACACAACATTTTGTCTGTGATTGTCATTAGTTTACTCCAATTAGAGGAGGGGTTGTCAGGATTTGGCCAGGGTTGTTCCGGTTTTTGGTCACTAGATGCCCCCATTGTGCTTTTTGACCTTTTGCTTTCCCTTGATCCCCATTATTATTTGCACCTGTGCCTCGTTTCCCTTGATTGTATTTAAACCCTTAGTTTCCCTCAGTTCTTTGCTCTGTGTTTGTATGTTAGCACCCAGCCCTAGTATTCTGTGAACTCTTGTTGATCCCGGTGGACGGTCTTGTGGAATTCTGTTTTTTGTTCTTGTTTATTTATTTTTGAGTATCTTTTGAGGCTCTTTATGCTATACCTACCACCTTGTGGATTTACCTTTTTGTCTTGGAGGATTACCTTGTGGATTACCTTGTTCTTGTGGAATTCCTTTTGAGGTTGTGGAGTTACATGTTTTCCTGAAGGACTTCACTTTTTACTTTATTAAATACACCGTCTCAAGTACTGCTGTGTCTGCCTCATCTTCTGGGTTCTGGCGACTATTCGTGGCTCAGTTGGTTAAGTGACTGTTTCTCACTCCGGAGACCCGGGTTCGTAACCGGGTCCTGACAGAAACACAGAGCCAAAAATGAACCCAGAGGCAGCCAGTTCCCAGGACCTTGTTGCCATGCTGTCCCACCACCAGGAGACTGTCCAACGCCACGAAGCCGCCCTGGTTCAGCAAGAGGCCTTAATGGCTAGACATTCTCATCTTCTGTCGGAGATGCTGACTTCCATAAAGCAGATATCTGATCGACTTACCCCGGCAACAGTTCCCGTCCCAGTACCTCAGATTTACGTACCCATGGCAGTTAACCCCCTGGCTGAACCTTGTCTTCCACCTCCCCAACAGTTCTCAGGTGATCCAAGTGCTTGTAAAGGGTTTCTCACCCAATGTTCTCTCTCCTTCGAGCTGCAACCCTCGTCTTTTCCCACCGACTTGTCTAAGATCGCATATATCATCACCCTGCTGTCGGAAAAAGCCCTGGCCTGGGCTACTGCTGTGTGGGATGCCCATAGTTCCTGCTGTGCCAGCTACTCTGCCTTTGCTGAGGAATTCAAACGAGTGTTTCAAGGCCTAAGCAGTGGTCCTGACTCAGCCAAACAGCTCCTGACTCTCCACCAAGGTCGGCGCAGCGTGACGGACTATGCCATCCAGTTCCGCACGGTGGCAGCAGCGAGTGGCTGGAACAACGAGGCGCTCACGGTGTGCTTTCTGAAAGGCCTTTCCGACACTATCCAAGATGAACTGGCCACTCGGGAACCACCGGACAATCTCGAGTCCCTGATCAATTTGGCCTCACGCATTGACCAGCGTCTGAGAGAGAGAGAGAGAGAACTCAACCGTAGACCTCTAGCTCCTATCAGTCCCAGCTCCGAGTCCCCACCTTTATCCTCGCTGGCTCCACCGGAACCCATGCAGATTGGACGCATCTCCCAGGCTGAGAGAGACCGCCGGATGAGGGAGCGACGCTGTCTATATTGCAGCAAACCGGGCCATTTCCGTTCCACGTGTCCCGGGCTCCAGGGAAACGCTCTGTCCCGTACAGACTGGGGGGAACTGTAATGGGAAACATAACCTCCTCCCATCCGTCCAACTCCCGTCTGCTCATTCCAGTCACCCTTTGCTGGGACAACCACAAGCTTCACCTTCAAGCCTTGGTAGACTCTGGAGCCGCAGGTAACTTCATGGATGGTGTCTGGGCGAAGGAGAATGGCGTTCCCTCTGAACCTCTAAGTGACCCCATGAGGGTTACTACATTGGATGGAAGCCCTTTGGGATCTGGACTTGTCACTCATGTCACTACCTCCTTGCGACTTTCAGTTTCACAACACCAGGAATTGATGAACTTTCATTTGATCTCCTGTTCCGAGTTCCCTCTCGTCCTTGGATACCCCTGGCTTCACAGCCATAACCCTCACATCGACTGGTCTGTGGGCACTATCAAGCAGTGGGGTCCTACGTGCCAAGCTACTTGTATTTTCCCGAATTCCCCGAGTTCTACTCCCGAGTCTTTAGAATCCATCGACCTGACCCGAGTTCCCGAGTGTTACCATGACCTCAAACTGGTGTTTAGCAAACAGAGGGCCACCATGCTACCACCCCATAGACCTTACGATTGCCCCATCGACCTGTTTCCGGGCACTTGCCCCCCCAGGGGTCGGATCTTTTCCCTATCTCAACCCGAACGAGCTGCTATGGATACCTACATCAAGGACGCTCTGGAAGCAGGCCTCATGCATCCATCCACCTCCCCGGCGGGAGCAGGGTTTTTCTTTGTGGCCAAGAAAGACGGTGGATTACGTCCTTGCATCGACTACCGGGGACTCAATGCCATAACCGTCCGTAACCGTTACCCGCTACCCCTTATGGCCACAGCCTTCGAGCTGCTCCAGGAAGCAGTTGTTTTCACTAAGCTTGACCTGCGGAACGCATACCATCTTGTGCGGATCAGACCTGGTGACGAGTGGAAGACCGCTTTCAACACGCCTACTGGTCACTATGAATACTTGGTGATGCCCTTCGGCCTGACCAACGCCCCAGCGGTGTTCCAAGCGCTCATAAACGATGTGCTTAGGGATATGCTTAACATATTTGTGTTCGTTTACTTGGATGACATCCTCATCTTTTCGAGCTCCCTTCAAGAACACACAAAGCATGTCAGACAAGTACTCAAACGCCTCCTAGACAGCCATCTGTACGTTAAGCCGGAAAAATGTGAATTCCATTCATCCCGAGTACAATTCCTGGGATTTGTAGTGGAACCCGGTCGAGTCCAAATGGACCCCAGGAAGGTAGGGGCGGTAGCGGATTGGCCCACTCCCAAATCCATTAAGTGAGTTCAGCGTTTCCTGGGCTTCACAAACTTTTACCGCAAGTTCATCAAGAACTTCAGCTTGGTGGCAGCCCCTCTCTCAGCTTTAACCAAGGGTGGAAATGCAAGGTTTTTGTGGGGAAGAGAAGCTGAGACGGCCTTCCAAGGACTCAAGCAGCGCGTCCTCTCTGCTCCCATCCTGATACTACCGACTACGGATGAACCGTTTGTGGTGGAGGTAGACGCATCAGAGGTTGGTGTTGGAGCTGTCCTGTCTCAGAGGGGTGAAGACAAGAAGCTTCATCCGTGCGCTTTCTTCTCACACCGGCTTACCCCGGCTGAGAGGAACTACGATGTGGGGATCGTGAACTCCTAGCGGTTAAGATGGCATTGAAGGAATGGAGACACTGGCTCGAGGGGGCTTCTCACCCGTTTCAAGTGCTTACGGACCACAAAAATCTGGAGTATATCCAGCAGGCGAAGCGATTGAACTCTAGACAAGCTAGATGGTCTCTCTTCTTCAGTCGATTCCAGTTTATCCTCACCTATCGGCCCGGGTCGAAGAATCTCAAACCGGATGCCCTGTCCCGAGTCTACGCTCCTGCCATTCGAGATGACACGGACATGCCTGTCCTTCCTGCTGCTAAGATCGTCGCTCCGATCTCGTGGCAAGTTGAGGATACCGTTAGACGAGCTCAAGCTATCGAACCGGACCCGAAAGGAGGTCCTGCCAATCGGTTGTTTGTCCCCAAGGCAGTGAGGACTCAGGTCCTTCTGTGGGGGCACTCCTCTCGCCTCACCTGTCACCCGGGCGTAGGTCGCACCTTGGAGTTCGTCCAGCGTAAGTTCTGGTGGCCTACCATAAGAGAAGACGTTGCCACTTTCGTCAATGCCTGCCCCGTGTGCTGCCAGGGCAAATCTTCTCACCTCCGCCCTCAAGGACTCCTTCACCCTTTACCTGTTCCCCACAGACCCTGGTCCCATATCTCATTGGACTTTATTACTGGCCTTCCTCCATCCCATGGCAATACTACTATCCTAGTCATAATCGACAGGTTTTCAAAGGCGGCCAGGTTCGTCCCTCTGACTAAGTTACCTTCTGCCAAGGAAACGGCTGAGTTGGTAATTAATCATGTGTTTCGAGTCTTCGGCATTCCTCAAGATATGGTTTCTGACAGAGGTCCCCAGTTCGCCTCAAGGTTTTGGAAGGCCTTCTGCCAACTCATGGGGGCTTCTGCCAGTCTATCTTCAGGGTACCATCCGGAGTCCAACGGCCAAACAGAGAGGATGAATCAAGAGCTGGAAACCACCCTCCGATGTATGACTCGTAACAACCCGTCCACATGGTCGTCCTTTATTGTTTGGGCCGAATACGCGCACAACACCTTGCGCTCCTCCCTCCACTGGTATGTCCCCGCACGAGTGTCAGTTTGGCTATGCCCCTCCATTGTTCCCGGACCAGGAGGCAGAAGTCAGAGTGCCTTCAGCCTTGAAGTTCGTCAGACGCTGTCGGCTTATGTGGAGGAAGACCCGTCTTAATCTTATGCGTTCCTCACAGAGGTACCAACAACAAGCCAACAGACGTCGCCGTCCCGGGCCTACCCTGCGCCCCGGCCAGAGAGTCTGGCTCTCCACAAGAGACTTACCACTACGGGTGGAGTCTCGCAAGCTGTCCCAAAGATACATCGGTCCCTTTAAGGTTGCCAGGAGAGTTAACCCAGTTTCTTATCGCCTACACTTACCCAGATCCCTTAAGATTAATCCCACGTTTCACATTTCCTTATTAAAACCTGTTGTTTTTTCTCCCCTTGTCCCGGCAGACAGACCTCCCCCTCCGCCTCGTGTCATTGGAGGCCAGCCGGCTTATACCGTCCATCGGATACTGGATTCCCGCCGGGTGCAGCGGTCCTGGCAGTATCTGGTGGACTGGGAAGGCTACGGTCCCGAGGAGCGCTCCTGGGTTCCTGCCAAAGACATACTGGACCCTGACCTCATTCGTCAGTTCAGGGCCCTCCACCCCGAGAGAGCTGGTAGGAACGTCAGGAGCCGTTCCTAGGGGGGGAATTCTGTCAGGATTTGGCCAGGGTTGTTCCGGTTTTTGGTCACTAGATGCCCCCATTGTGCTTTTTGACCTTTTGCTTTCCCTTGATCCCCATTATTATTTGCACCTGTGCCTCGTTTCCCCTGATTGTATTTAAACGCTAGGTTTCCCTCAGTTCTTTGCTCTATGTATGTATGTTAGCACCCAGCCCTAGTATTCTGTGAACTCTTGTTGATCCCGGTGGACGCTCTTGTGGAATTCTGTTTTTTGTTCTTGTTTATTTATTTTTGAGTATCTTTTGAGGCTCTTTATGCTATACCTACCACCTTGTGGATTTACCTTTTTGTCTTGGAGGATTACCTTGTGGATTACCTTGTTCTTGTGGAATTCCTTTTGAGGTTGTGGAGTTACATGTTTTCCTGAAGGACTTCACTTTTTACTTTATTAAATACACCATCTCAAGTACTGCTGTGTCTGCCTCATCTTCTGGGTTCTGCCGACTATTCGTGGCTCAGTTGGTTAAGTGACTGTTTCTCACTCCGGAGACCCGGGATCGTAACCGGGTCCTGACAGGGGTGTCACGCCTTGGTCTTAGTATTTTGTGTTTTAGTTAATTAGTTGGTCAGGCCAGGGTGTGACATGGGTTTATGTTATTGTGTTGTCGTATTTGCGTTTTTGTAGGCATTGGGATTGTGGTTGATTAGGGGTGTGTTTAGTTTAGGTTTGGCTGCCTGAGGCGGTTCTCAATCAGAGTCAGGTGATTCTTGTTGTCTCTGATGGGGAACCGTATTTAGGTAGCCTGGGTTTCACTGTGTACTTCGTGGGTGATTGTTCCCGTCTCTGTGTAGTTTCACCAGATAGGCTGTACTTAGGTTTCACGTTCCGTTTTGTATTTGTCTCAGTATTTTAATGTAATCGTCATTTGTTTCATTAAGATACATGAGTAACCAACACGCTGCATTTCGGTCCGACTCTCTTTCGACAAACGAAGAACGCCGTTACAAGGGGAGGTAGGCTTAGGGGAAAATAATTAAGATTCAGATTGTTTAATAGTCACATGCACAGGTTTGCAGGTGCAATTGCAGGGTACAGTGATAATCTTAGGCTTGGAGCTCCAATATGCAGGACTAGTGAAATAAAATGTTGAAAAATAGTAATGAAAACAATAGAAGTAGAACTAGCACTATATAGATAATAACTCTGGCAGTGATGAATAATGACCATTGGGGTGGAGGAAGAGTAAAGACTGTAGAGGGGGTGGGGTGGAATGACCATAGGGGGAGCAGCAGCATGATCACTGGGTGGAAAATATATTTACAAAAAATATATAAAAACTTAACATGTCTAAATATTTCTATTAAGATAACAAGAATCAACAACTGAGACATAAACTGAACTGACCAAGTTCCACAGACATGTGACTAACAGAAAGGGAATAATGTGTCCCTGAACAAACGGGGGTCAAAATCAAAAGTAACAGTCAGTATCTGGTGTGGCCACCAGCTGCATTAAGTACTGCAGTGCATCTCCTCCACATGGACTGCACCAGATTGGCCAGATGATGCTGTAAGATGTTACCTCTCTCTTTCACCAAGGCACCTGCAAGTTCCCAGACATTTCTGGGTGGAATGGCCCTAGCCCTCACCCTCCAAACCAACAGGTCCCCGACGTGCTCATTGGCATTGGGATCCGGGCTCTTCGCTGGCCATGGCAGAACACTGACATTCCTGTCTTGCAGTAAATCACACAAAAAAAGAGCAGTATGGCTGGTGGCATAGTCATGCTTGAGGGTCATATCAGGACGAGCCTGCAGGAAAGGTACCACATGAGGGAGGAGGATGTCTTCCCTGAAACGCACAGCGTTGAGATTGCCTGCAATGACAACAAGCTCAGTCCAATGATGCTGTGACATACCTCCCCAGACCATGACGGACCCTCCACCTCCAAATCGATTCCGCTCCAGAGTACAGGCCTCGGTGTAACGCTCATTCCTTTGACGATGAACGCGAATGCGACCATCAACCCTGTTGATACAAAACCGCTACTCGTCAGTGAAGAGCTCTTTTTGCCAGTCCTGTTTGGTCCAGCGACGGTGGGTTTGTGCCCATAGGCGACGTTGTTGCTGGTGATGGCTGGTGAGGACCTGCCTTACAACAGGCCTACAAGCCCTCAGTCCAGCCTCTCTCAGCCTCTTGCGGACAGTCTGAGCACTGATGGAGTGATTGTTCATTCCTGGTGTTACTCGGGCAGTTGTTGTTGCCATCCTTTACCTGTCCTGCAGGTGTGATGTTCGGTTGTACCAATCCTGTGCAGGTGTTGTTACACATGGTCTGCCGCTGCGAGGATGATCAGCTGTCCATCCTGTCTTCCTGTAGCGTTGTCTTAGGCGTCTCACAGTACGGACATTGCAATTCATTGCCCTGGCTACATCTGCAGTCCTCATGCCTCCTTGCAGCATGCCTAAGGCAAGTTCACGAGGATGAGCAGGGACCCTGGGCATCTTTCTTTTGGTGTTTTTCAGAGTCAGTAGAAATGCCTCTTTCGTGTCCTAAGTTTTCATAACTGTGACTTTAATTGCCGATAGTATGTAAGATGTTAGTGTCTTAACGACCGTTCCGCAGGTGCATGTTGATTAATTGTTTATGGTTCATTGAACACGCATAGGAAACAATGAAGATCTGTGAAGTTATTTGCATTTTTACAAACTATCTTTCAAAGACAGGGTCCTGAAAAAGGGACTTTTCTTTTTTGCTGAGTTTATATGACATATATGATGTATACTGTATATATATTAAATATAATGTATATATATATTTATATTTGATATATATTGTATATATTTACAAAAATTATAAATAGGGAATTGGAAAGATTCAGACAATTACATTGATTGAAGCCACAATCTATCTGCAATATTGAAGATGAGCTACCAACCTTAAAAATAAGTGTGTGTGTGTGTCACTTGCTGTTTATCCTCACAGCTTGGTGATAACAGTTATCATTCAACCTGGTGGTCAGTCTTTAGGCTGCTGTACAGCTTGGTGATAGCAGCTATCATTCAACCTGGTGGTCAGTCTTTATGCTGCTGTACAGCTTGGTGATAGCAGCTATCATTCAACCTGGTGGTCAGTCTTTAGGCTGCTGTACAGCTTGGTGATAGCAGCTATCATTCAACCTGGTGGTCAGTCTTTAGGCTGCTGTACAGCTTGGTGATAGCAGCTATCATTCAACCTGGTGGTCAGTCTTTAGGCTGCTGTACAGCTTGGTGATAGCAGCTATCATTCAACCTGGTGGTCAGTCTTTAGGCTGCTGTACAACTTGGTGATAGCAGCTATCATTCAACCTGGTGGTCAGTCTTTAGGCTGCTGTACAGCTTGGTGATAGCAGCTATCATTCAACCTGGTGGTCAGTCTTTAGGCTGCTGTACAGCTTGACGGACCGTAAAAGATGGAACATTTGTCCTCCTATATTTGTGGTTCTGAGACTAAAACAGCTTCAGAACGATCAATGTAGAAATATGTTGACAGAAAAAAAGATCTGTTCGATAAGCAATTATTGTTGTTGTTGTTGATGATGATGACTTTATTGTATCCATTAGGACATTGTTTTGCATCATACATCATGTCATCTTAAATAGACAGATGTAGACAGACATGCAACACATCACACACATTACAAACAGACAGTATTCACATAGACAACCATGTAGCACAACACAACACAATATGAGCCTGGTTCATTTTCAGTAATGAGGCCCTGGACCCCATTTACAGTTTCTACTTCAATGTATCAGGTGGAGTTATTCACTATCTATAGATTGAGTTGATGTTTATGTGTCTAAGCCTGCAGGGTGGGAGATGCAACAATGGCCTTGAGAACAGCAGGAAGTGTGTTGGTGGTCTTTCTCTGGTCTGTGGCAGGTATGGTCTCATTCTTATCTTTAAGTTGCCTTGTTTATCGATCTACAGATATTTCTAAAAGCATAACCATTTTTATGTTCTACTGTCGACACATTTGGCGTCTCCACTTCACTTTAAACAGTTACCTTTCTCACCTCACTGAGTGAAGCTTATCTGTGGTTTCCATTCACACTCAACCAAAGAGTATCAATGTCTCAACTCAGTAACTATGGAACAAAGTGTTAGTGTGAGTCACAAGACCTTGAACTTAATGTAACGTCCTTGTGATGTCTAACTGTGTTTCAGTGGTACTGAGTCAGAATGGCTGGAGTGTTACATACACCACTCAGAGTATCTGTACCTTGAAGGGGTCATCAGTGGAGATGTCCTGCTCTTACACATATCCCAGAGGTTATATCATCACAACAACCTTCTGGTTCATAACAAATAATGCTGAGGGGAAGCCTGTGAGTCTGAGTGGTGACCCAGACTACAAAGGACGTGTGACGTACCGTAGTGATAAGATGAATGGACACACCCTGACAATCACAGACCTGAGAGAGAGTGACTCAGCTACGTACATGTTCAGCTTTATAACAGATCAGACCAGAGGGAGATATCCTGTTAGTCCTGGAGTCACTCTGTCTGTTACAGGTAACATTCTATATCCTGTTAGTCCTGGAGTCACTCTGTCTGTTACAGGTAACATTCTATATCCTGTTAGTCCTGGAGTCACTCTGTCTGTTACAGGTAACATTCTATATCCTGTTAGTCCTGGAGTCACTCTGTCTGTTACAGGTAACATTCTATATCCTGTTAGTCCTGGAGTCACTCTGTCTGTTACAGGTAACATTCTATATCCTGTTAGTCCTGGAGTCACTCTGTCTGTTACAGGTAACATTCTATATCCTGGCAGTCCTGGAGTCACTCTGTCTGTTACAGGTAACATTCTATATACTGGCAGTCCTGGAGTCACTCTGTCTGTTACAGGTAACATTCTATATACTGGCAGTCCTGGAGTCACTCTGTCTGTTACAGGTAACATTCTATATACTGGCAGTCCTGGAGTCACTCTGTCTGTTACAGGTAACATTCTATATCCTGTTAGTCCTGGAGTCACTCTGTCTGTTACAGGTAACATTCTATATACTGGCAGTCCTGGAGTCACTCTGTCTGTTACAGGTAACATTCTATATACTGGCAGTCCTGGAGTCACTCTGTCTGTTACAGGTAACATTCTATATACTGGCAGTCCTGGAGTCACTCTGTCTGTTACAGGTAACATTCTATATACTGGCAGTCCTGGAGTCACTCTGTCTGTAACAGGTAACATTCTATATACTGGCAGTCCTGGAGTCACTCTGTCTGTTACAGGTAACATTCTATATACTGGCAGTCCTGGAGTCACTCTGTCTGTAACAGGTAACATTCTATATACTGGCAGTCCTGGAGTCACTCTGTCTGTTACAGGTAACATTCTATATACTGGCAGTCCTGGAGTCACTCTGTCTGTAACAGGTAACATTCTATATACTGGCAGTCCTGGAGTCACTCTGTCTGTAACAGGTAACATTCTATATCCTGTTAGTCCTGGAGTCACTCTGTCTGTTACAGGTAACATTCTATATACTGGCAGTCCTGGAGTCACTCTGTCTGTTACAGGTAACATTCTATATACTGGCAGTCCTGGAGTCACTCTGTCTGTAACAGGTAACATTCTATATACTGGCAGTCCTGGAGTCACTCTGTCTATAACAGATAACATTCTATATCCTGTTAGTCCTGGAGTCACTCTGTCTGTAACAGGTAACATTCTATATCCTGGCAGTCCTGGAGTCACTGTCTGTTACAGGTAACATTCTATATACTGGCAGTCCTGGAGTCACTGTCTGTTACAGGTAACATTCTATATACTGGCAGTCCTGGAGTCACTCTGTCTGTTACAGGTAACATTCTATATACTGGCAGTCCTGGAGTCACTCTGTCTGTAACAGGTAACATTCTATATACTGGCAGTCCTGGAGTCACTCTGTCTGTTACAGGTAACATTCTATATACTGGCAGTCCTGGAGTCACTCTGTCTGTTACAGGTAACATTCTATATACTGGCAGTCCTGGAGTCACTCTGTCTGTTACAGGTAACATTCTATACACTGGCAGTCCTGGAGTCACTCTGTCTGTAACAGGTAACATTCTATATACTGGCAGTCCTGGAGTCACTCTGTCTGTTACAGGTAACATTCTATATACTGGCAGTCCTGGAGTCACTCTGTCTGTAACAGGTAACATTCTATATACTGGCAGTCCTAGAGTCACTGTCTGTTACAGGTAACATTCTATACACTGGCAGTCCTGGAGTCACTCTGTCTATAACAGGTAACATTCTATATCCTGTTAGTCCTGGAGTCACTCTGTCTGTAACAGGTAACATTCTATATACTGGCAGTCCTGGAGTCACTCTGTCTGTAACAGGTAACATTCTATATCCTGTTAGTCCTGGAGTCACTCTGTCTGTAACAGGTAACATTCTATATCCTGGCAGTCCTGGAGTCACTCTGTCTGTTACAGGTAACATTCTATATACTGGCAGTCCTGGAGTCACTGTCTGTTACAGGTAACATTCTATATACTGGCAGTCCTGGAGTCACTGTCTGTTACAGGTAACATTCTATACACTGGCAGTCCTGGAGTCACTCTGTCTGTAACAGGTAACATTCTATATACTGGCAGTCCTGGAGTCACTCTGTCTGTAACAGGTAACATTCTATATACTGGCAGTCCTGGAGTCACTGTCTGTTACAGGTAACATTCTATATACTGGCAGTCCTGGAGTCACTGTCTGTTACAGGTAACATTCTATACACTGGCAGTCCTGGAGTCACTCTGTCTGTAACAGGTAACATTCTATATACTGGCAGTCCTGGAGTCACTCTGTCTGTAACAGGTAACATTCTATATACTGGCAGTCCTGGAGTCACTCTGTCTGTAACAGGTAACATTCTATATACTGGCAGTCCTGGAGTCACTGTCTGTTACAGGTAACATTCTATACACTGGCAGTCCTGGAGTCACTCTGTCTGTAACAGGTAACATTCTATATACTGGCAGTCCTGGAGTCACTCTGTCTGTAACAGGTAACATTCTATATACTGGCAGTCCTTGAGTCACTCTGTCTGTAACAGGTAACATTCTATATACTGGCAGTCCTGGAGTCACTCTGTCTGTTACAGGTAACATTCTATATATTGGCAGTCCTGGAGTCACTCTGTCTGTTACAGGTAACATTCTATATACTGGCAGTCCTGGAGTCACTCTGTCTGTTACAGGTAACATTCTATATACTGGCAGTCCTGGAGTCACTCTGTCTGTTACAGGTAACATTCTATATACTGGCAGTCCTGGAGTCACTCTGTCTGTAACAGGTAACATTCTATATCCTGTTAGTCCTGGAGTCACTCTGTCTGTAACAGGTAACATTCTATATCCTGTTAGTCCTGGAGTCACTCTGTCTGTAACAGGTAACATTCTATATCCTGGCAGTCCTGGAGTCACTGTCTGTTACAGGTAACATTCTATATACTGGCAGTCCTGGAGTCACTGTCTGTTACAGGTAACATTCTATATACTGGCAGTCCTGGAGTCACTGTCTGTTACAGGTAACATTCTATACACTGGCAGTCCTGGAGTCACTCTGTCTGTAACAGGTAACATTCTATATACTGGCAGTCCTGGAGTCACTCTGTCTGTAACAGGTAACATTCTATATACTGGCAGTCCTGGAGTCACTGTCTGTTACAGGTAACATTCTATATACTGGCAGTCCTGGAGTCACTGTCTGTTACAGGTAACATTCTATACACTGGCAGTCCTGGAGTCACTGTCTGTTACAGGTAACATTCTATACACTGGCAGTCCTGGAGTCACTCTGTCTGTAACAGGTAACATTCTATATACTGGCAGTCCTGGAGTCACTGTCTGTTACAGGTAACATTCTATATACTGGCAGTCCTGGAGTCACTGTCTGTTACAGGTAACATTCTATACACTGGCAGTCCTGGAGTCACTCTGTCTGTAACAGGTAACATTCTATATACTGGCAGTCCTGGAGTCACTCTGTCTGTAACAGGTAACATTCTATATACTGGCAGTCCTGGAGTCACTCTGTCTGTAACAGGTAACATTCTATATACTGGCAGTCCTAGAGTCACTGTCTGTTACAGGTAACATTCTATACACTGGCAGTCCTGGAGTCACTCTGTCTGTAACAGGTACCATTCTATATACTGGCAGTCCTGGAGTCACTCTGTCTGTAACAGGTAACATTCTATATACTGGCAGTCCTTGAGTCACTCTGTCTGTAACAGGTAACATTCTATATACTGGCAGTCCTGGAGTCACTCTGTCTGTTACAGGTAACATTCTATATATTGGCAGTCCTGGAGTCACTCTGTCTGTTACAGGTAACATTCTATATACTGGCAGTCCTGGAGTCACTCTGTCTGTTACAGGTAACATTCTATATACTGGCAGTCCTAGAGTCACTGTCTGTTACAGGTAACATTCTATACACTGGCAGTCCTGGAGTCACTCTGTCTATAACAGGTAACATTCTATATCCTGTTAGTCCTGGAGTCACTCTGTCTGTAACAGGTAACATTCTATATCCTGTTAGTCCTGGAGTCACTCTGTCTGTAACAGGTAACATTCTATATCCTGGCAGTCCTGGAGTCACTGTCTGTTACAGGTAACATTATATATACTGGCAGTCCTGGAGTCACTGTCTGTTACAGGTAACATTCTATATACTGGCAGTCCTGGAGTCACTGTCTGTTACAGGTAACATTCTATACACTGGCAGTCCTGGAGTCACTCTGTCTGTAACAGGTAACATTCTATATACTGGCAGTCCTGGAGTCACTCTGTCTGTAACAGGTAACATTCTATATACTGGCAGTCCTGGAGTCACTGTCTGTTACAGGTAACATTCTATATACTGGCAGTCCTGGAGTCACTGTCTGTTACAGGTAACATTCTATACACTGGCAGTCCTGGACTCACTCTGTCTGTAACAGGTAACATTCTATATACTGGCAGTCCTGGAGTCACTCTGTCTGTAACAGGTAACATTCTATATACTGGCAGTCCTGGAGTCACTCTGTCTGTAACAGGTAACATTCTATATACTGGCAGTCCTAGAGTCACTGTCTGTTACAGGTAACATTCTATACACTGGCAGTCCTGGAGTCACTCTGTCTGTAACAGGTACCATTCTATATACTGGCAGTCCTGGAGTCACTCTGTCTGTAACAGGTAACATTCTATATACTGGCAGTCCTGAGTCACTCTGTCTGTAACAGGTAACATTCTATATACTGGCAGTCCTGGAGTCACTCTGTCTGTTACAGGTAACATTCTATATACTGGCAGTCCTGGAGTCACTCTGTCTGTTACAGGTAACATTCTATATACTGGCAGTCCTGGAGTCACTCTGTCTGTTACAGGTAACATTCTATATACTGGCAGTCCTGGAGTCACTCTGTCTGTAACAGGTAACATTCTATATACTGGCAGTCCTGGAGTCACTCTGTCTGTTACAGGTAACATTCTATATACTGGCAGTCCTGGAGTCACTCTGTCTGTTACAGGTAACATTCTATATACTGGCAGTCCTGGAGTCACTCTGTCTGTTACAGGTAACATTCTATATACTGGCAGTCCTGGAGTCACTCTGTCTGTTACAGGTAACATTCTATATCCTGGCAGTCCTGGAGTCACTGTCTGTTACAGGTAACATTCTATATACTGGCAGTCCTGGAGTCACTGTCTGTTACAGGTAACATTCTATACACTGGCAGTCCTGGAGTCACTCTGTCTGTAACAGGTAACATTCTATATACTGGCAGTCCTGGAGTCACTCTGTCTGTAACAGGTAACATTCTATACACTGGCAGTCCTGGAGTGGAGTCACTCTGTCTGTAACAGGTAACATTCTATATACTGGCAGTCCTGGAGTCACTCTGTCTGTAACAGGTAACATTCTATATACTGGCAGTCCTGGAGTCACTCTGTCTGTTACAGGTAACATTCTATATCCTGGCAGTCCTGGAGTCACTCTGTCTGTAACAGGTACCATTCTATATACTGGCAGTCCTGGAGTCACTGTCTGTAACAGGTAACATTCCATATACTGGCAGTCCTGGAGTCACTCTGTCAGGACCCGGTTTCGAACCTGGGTCTCCGGAGTGAGAAACAGTCACTTAACCAACTGAGCCACGAATAGACAGCAGAACCCAGAAGATGAGGCAGACACAGCAGTACTTAAGACGGTGTATTTAATGAAGAAAAAATCCTAAAAATAAAAAATGGCAAATCCAAAAGGTGGAAGGAAAAAACACAAAAAGACCTAAAAAGAAACTCACCAAAACTAAACAAAAACAAAAAAACAGAATACCACAAGAACGTTACCCGGAATCGACAAGAGCACACAGAACACTAGGGCAGGGTGCTAACATACAAACACAGAGCACAGAACTGAGGGAAACAAAGGGTTTAAATACAATCAGGGGAAACGAGACACAGGTGCAAACAATAATGGGGGTCAAGGGAAAAACACAGGGACAAAAAGCACAATGGGGACATCTACTGACAAACAACTGGAACAACCCTGGCCAAATCCTGACAGAATCCCCCCCCTAGGAACGGCTCCTGACGTTCCTACCAGCTCTCTCAGGGTGGAGGACCCTGAACTGACGAATGAGGTCAGGGTCCAGGATGTCTTTGGCAGGAACCCAGGAGCGCTCCTCAGGACCGTAGCCTTCCCAGTCCACCAGATACTGCCAGGACCGCTGCACCCGGCGGGAATCCAGTATCCGGTGGACGGTATAAGCCGGCTGGCCTCCAATGACACGAGGCGGAGGGGAGGTCTGTCTGCCGGGACAAGGGGAGAAAAAACAACAGGTTTTAACAAAGACACATGAAATGTGGGATTAATCTTAAGGGATCTGGGTAAGTGTAGGCGATAAGAAACTGGGTTAACTCTCCTGGCAACCTTGAAGGGACCGATGTATTTTTGGGACAGCTTGCGAGACTCCACCCGTAGAGGTAAGTCTCTTGTGGAGAGCCAGACTCTCTGGCCGGGGCGCAGGATAGGCCCGGGACGGCGACGTCTGTTGGCTTGTTGTTGATACCTCTGTGAGGAACGCATCAGATTAAGACGGGTCTTCCTCCACATAAGCCGACAGCGTCTGACGAATCTCAAGGCTGAAGGCACACTGACTTCTGCCTCCTGGTCCGGGAACAATGAAGGAGCATAGCCAAACTGACACTCGTGCGGGGACATACCAGTGGAGGAGGAGCGCAAGGTGTTGTGCGCGTATTCGGCCCAAACAATAAAGGATGACCATGTGGACGGGTTGTCACGAGTCATACATCGGAGGGTGGTTTCCAGCTCTTGATTCATCCTCTCTGTTTGGCCGTTGGACTCCGGATGGTACCCTGAAGATAGACTGGCAGAAGCCCCCATGAGTTGGCAGAAGGCCTTCCAAAACCTTGAGGCGAACTGGGGACCTCTGTCAGAAACCACATCTTGAGGAATGCCGAAGACTCGGAACACATGATTAATTACCAACTCAGCCGTTTCCTTGGCAGAAGGTAACTTAGTCAGAGGGACGAACCTGGCCGCCTTTGAAAACCTGTCGATTATGACTAGGATAGTAGTATTGCCATGGGATGGAGGAAGTCCAGTAATAAAGTCCAATGAGATATGGGACCAGGGTCTGTGGGGAACAGGTAAAGGGTGAAGGAGTCCTTGAGGGCGGAGGTGAGAAGATTTGCCCTGGCAGCACACGGGGCAGGCATTGACGAAAGTGGCAACGTCTTCTCTTATGGTAGGCCACCAGAACTTACGCTGGATGAACTCCAAGGTGCGACCTACGCCCGGATGACAGGTGAGGCGAGAGGAGTGCCCCCACAGAAGGACCTGAGTCCTCACTGCCTTGGGGACAAACAACCGATTGGCAGGGCCTCCTTTAGGGTCCGGTTCGCTAGCTTGAGCACGTCTCACGGTATCCTCAACTTGCCACGAGATCGGAGCCACAATCTTAGCAGCAGGAAGGACAGGCATGTCCGTGTCATCTCGAATGGCAGGAGCGTAGACTCGGGACAGGGCATCCGGTTTGAGATTCTTCGACCCGGGCCGATAGGTGAGGATAAACTGGAATCGATTGAAGAAAAGAGACCATCTAGCTTGTCTAGAGTTCAATCGCTTCGCCTGCTGGATATACTCCAGATTTTTGTGGTCCGTAAGCACTTGAAACGGGTGAGAAGCCCCCTCGAGCCAGTGTCTCCATTCCTTCAATGCCATCTTAACCGCTAGGAGTTCACGATCCCCACATCGTAGTTCCTCTCAGTCGGGGTAAGCCGGTGTGAGAAGAAAGCGCACGGATGAAGCTTCTTGTCTTCACCCCTCTGAGACAGGACAGCTCCGACACCAACCTCTGATGCGTCTACCTCCACCACAAATGGTTCATCCGTAGTCGGTAGTATCAGGATGGGAGCAGAGAGGATGCGCTGCTTGAGTCCTTGGAAGGCCGTCTCAGCTTCTCTTCCCCAAAAAACCTTGCATTGCCACCTTTGGTTAAAGCTGAGAGAGGAGCTGCCACCAAACTGAAGTTCTTGATGAACTTGCGGTAAAAGTTTGTGAAGCCCAGGAAACGCTGAACATCCTTAACGGATTTGGGGGTGGGCCAATCCGCTACCGCCCCTACCTTCCTAGGGTCCATTTGGATTCGACCGGGTTCCACTACAAATCCCAGGAATTGTACTCGGGATGAATGGAATTCACATTTTTCCGGCTTAACGTACAGATGGCTGTCCAGGAGGCGTTTGAGTACTTGTCTGACATGCTTAGTGTGTTCTTGAAGGGAGCTCGAAAAGATGAGGATGTCATCCAAGTAAACGAACACAAATATGTTAAGCATATCCCTAAGCACATCGTTTATGAGCGCTTGGAACACCGCTGGGGCGTTGGTCAGGCCGAAGGGCATCACCAAGTATTCATAGTGACCAGTAGGCATGTTGAAAGCGGTCTTCCACTCGTCACCAGGTCTGATCCGCACAAGATGGTATGCGTTCCGCAGGTCAAGCTTAGTGAAAACAACTGCTTCCTGGAGCAGCTCGAAGGCTGTGGCCATAAGGGGTAGCGGGTAACGGTTACGGACGGTTATGTCATTGAGTCCCCGGTAGTCGATGCAAGGACGTAACCCACCGTCTTTCTTGGCCACAAAGAAAAACCCTGCTCCCGCCGGGGAGGTGGATGGACGCATGAGGCCTGCTTCCAGAGAGTCCTTGATGTAGGTATCCATAGCAGCTCGTTCGGGTGGAGATAGGGAAAAGATCCGACCCCTGGGGGGCAAGTGCCCGGAAACAGGTCGATGGGGCAATCGTAAGATCTATGGGGTGGTAGCATGGTGGCCCTCTGTTTGCTAAACACCAGTTTGAGGTCATGGTAACACTCGGGAACTCGGGTCAGGTCGATGGATTCTAAAGACTCGGGAGTAGAACTCGGGGAATTCTGGAAAATACAAGTAGCTTGGCACGTAGGACCCCACTGCTTGATAGTGCCCACAGACCAGTCGATGTGAGGGTTATGGCTGTGAAGCCAGGGGTATCCAAGGACGAGAGGGAACTCGGAACAGGAGATCAAATGAAAGTTCATCAATTCCTGGTGTTGTGAAACTGAAAGTCTCAAGGAGGTAGTGACATGAGTGACAAGTCCAGATCCCAAAGGGCTTCCATCCAATGTAGTAACCCTCATGGGGTCACTTAGAGGTTCAGAGGGAACGCCATTCTCCTTCGCCCAGACACCATCCATGAAGTTACCTGCGGCTCCAGAGTCTACCAAGGCTTGAAGGTGAAGCTTGTGGTTGTCCCAGGAGAGGGTGACTGGAATGAGCAGACGGGAGTTGGACGGATGGGAGGAGGTTATGTTTCCCGTTACAGTTCCCCCGGTCTGTACGGGACAGAGCGTTTCCCTGGAGCCCGGGACACGTGGAACGGAAATGGCCCGGTTTGCCGCAATATAGACAGCGTCGCTCCCTCATCCGGCGGTCTCTCTCAGCCTGGGAGATGCGTCCAATCTGCATGGGTTCCGGTGGAGCCAGTGATGATAAAGGTGGGGACTCGGAGCTGGGACTGATAGGGGCTAGAGGTCTACGGTTGAGTTCTCTCTCTCTCAGACGCTGGTCAATGCGTGAGGCCAACTTGATCAGGGACTCGAGATTGTCCGGTGGTTCCCGAGTGGCCAGTTCATCTTGGATAGTGTCGGAAAGGCCTTTCAGAAAGCACACCGTGAGCGCCTCGTTGTTCCAGCCACTCGCTGCTGCCACCGTGCGGAACTGGATGGCATAGTCCGTCACGCTGCGCCAACCTTGATGGAGAGTCAGGAGCTGTTTGGCTGAGTCAGAACCACTGCTTGGGCCTTGAAACACTCGTTTGAATTCCTCAGCAAAGGCAGAGTAGCTGGCACAGCAGGAACTATGGGCATCCCACACAGCAGTAGCCCAGGCCAGGGCTTTTTCCGACAGCAGGGTGATGATATATGCGATCTTAGACCGGTCGGTGGGAAACGACGAGGGTTGCAGCTCAAAGGAGAGAGAACATTGAGTGAGAAACCCTTTACAAGCACTTGGATCACCTGAGAACCGTTGGGGAGGTGGAAGACGAGGTTCAGCCAGGGGGTTAACTGCCATGGGTACGTGAACTTGAGGTACTGGGACGGGAACTGTTGCCGGGGTAAGTCGATCAGACATTTGCTTAATGGAAGTCAGCATCTCCGACAGAAGATGAGAATGTCTTGCCATTAAGGCCTCTTGCTGAACCAGGGCGGCTTCGTGGCGTTGGACAGTCTCCTGGTGGTGGGACAGCGTGGCAAAAGGTCCTGGGAACTGGCTGCCTCTGGGTTCATTTTTGGCTCTGTGTTTCTGTCAGGACCCGGTTTCGAACCTGGGTCTCCGGAGTGAGAAACAGTCACTTAACCAACTGAGCCACGAATAGACAGCAGAACCCAGAAGATGAGGCAGACACAGCAGTACTTAAGACGGTGTATTTAATGAAGAAAAAATCCTAAAAATAAAAAATGGCAAATCCAAAAGGTGGAAGGAAAAAACACAAAAAGACCTAAAAAGAAACTCACCAAAACTAAACAAAAACAAAAAAACAGAATACCACAAGAACGTTACCCGGAATCGACAAGAGCACACAGAACACTAGGGCAGGGTGCTAACATACAAACACAGAGCACAGAACTGAGGGAAACAAAGGGTTTAAATACAATCAGGGGAAACGAGACACAGGTGCAAACAATAATGGGGGTCAAGGGAAAAACACAGGGACAAAAAGCACAATGGGGACATCTACTGACAAACAACTGGAACAACCCTGGCCAAATCCTGACACACTCTGTCTGTTACAGGTAACATTCTATATACTGGCAGTCCTGGAGTCACTCTATCTGTAACAGGTAACATTCTATATACTGGCAGTCCTGGAGTCACTCTGTCTGTTACAGGTAACATTCTATATCCTGGCAGTCCTGGAGTCACTCTGTCTGTAACAGGTAACATTCTATATACTGCCAGTCCTGGAGTCACTGTCTGTAACAGGTAACATTCTATATACTGCCAGTCCTGGAGTCACTGTCTGTTACAGGTAACATTCTATATACTGGCAGTCCTGGAGTCACTCTGTCTGTAACAGGTAACATTCTATATACTGCCAATCCTGGAGTCACTCTGTCTGTAACAGGTAACATTCTATATACTGCCAGTCCTGGAGTCACTGTCTGTAACAGGTAACATTCTATATACTGCCAGTCCTGGAGTCACTCTGTCTGTTACAGGTAACATTCTATTGTCTGATGTTCTTTTTAATCTTCATTGTTCCTTTAGGTCTGGAAATTGTCTTGATTTGTATTAATCTAATAAAAATAATGAGCTGGCGAACAGAAAATGATTCAGTGTGCTGACTAACGGAGAATAAACTGGAAGCTGTAACAACAAAGAGAGTCACACTCCATATGTACAACCTCCCAGTCATTTGTTGCTTAAAGAACACCAACGTTTCCACATCACCTTCTTCAGGGTAAATGTATTGCATCATGTGACGACACTAGACAACAGGTGATTCAGGTTGATGTTGTCTACTCCAGACCTGCAGGTGAAGGTGACTCCTACATGGCGGGCAACGTCGACGACACTGACCTGTAGCACCACCAGCTGTCCTCTGACTGGTAACCCCACCTACATCTGGTACAAGAATGGACAGGTTGTAACTGAGAACACTTTACACTACTCAGTCTACCCTGAAGCTGTGGACAGCTACTTCTGTGCTGTAAAAGACCACGAGGATCTTCACTCTCCGGCAGTGTGTGAGTGTTTATTTCATTAAAATTGTAATACTGTTTAACCTGTGTGTGTTTTGATTTCACTGTGAGAACTTTTAGCATTTCTAGAAAGAACTGAGAATAGAATCCAGTTGACCTCTTGTTATGTCACCGTGTTTCAGGTGTTCAGGGTCAGAGATGCAGCAGAGTGAATTACACCAATAGGAGTATCTGTGCCCTGAAGGGGTCAACAGTTGACATATCCTGTACTTATGTTGGTTATTATTACACCAAATCATCATTCTGGTTTAGAAGTGATAAGTTGACCCCTGAAAACCTAACCAGAGACCCAGGGTATGCAGGTCGTGTGGAGTACACTGGAACAAACAGAGGTCCCTTCACCCTGAGAATCTCAGATCTGAGAGAGGAGGACACAGCTGAGTATCGCTTCACTTTTAAAACATACAGCGTTGAATGGGGTCATAGTTTCCCTGGAACCAGTCTGACTGTGACAGGTAATACTACACTTACAGACCATTATGATATACTGGTTATACTACACTTACAGAACATTATGATATACTGGTAAAACTACACTTACAGAACATGATGATATACTGGTAATACTACACTTACATGATGATATACTGGTAATACTACACTTACAGAACATTATGATATACTGGTAATACTACACTTACAGAACATTATGATATACTGGTAATACTACACTTACAGAACATTATGATATACTGGTAATACTACACTTACAGAACATTATGATATACGGGTAATACTACACTTACAGAACATTATGATATACTGGTAATACTGCACTTACAGAACATGATGATATACTGGTAATACTACACTTACAGAACATTATGATATACTGGTAATACTACACTTACATTATGATATACTGGTAATACTACACTTACAGAACATTATGATATACTGGTAATACTGCACTTACAGAACATGATGATATACTGGTAATACTACACTTACAGAACATTATGATATACTGGTAATACTACACTTACAGAACATTATGATATACTGGTAATACTACACTTACAGAACATTATGATATACTGGTAATACTACACTTACATTATGATATACTGGTAATACTACACTTACAGAACATTATGATATACTGGTAATACTACACTTACAGAACATTATGATATACTGGTAATACTACACTTACAGAACATTATGATATACTGGTAATACTACACTTACATTATGATATACTGGTAATACTTCACTTACAGAACATTATGATATACTGGTAATACTACACTTACAGAACATTATGATATACTGGTAATACTACACTTACAGAATATTATGATATACTGGTAATACTACACTTACAGAACATGATGATATACTGGTAATACTACACTTACAGAATATTATGATATACTGGTAATACTACACTTACAGAACATGATGATATACTGGTAATACTACACTTACATTATGATATACTGGTAATACTACACTTACAGAACATTATGATATACTGGTAATACTACACTTACAGAACATGATGATATACTGGTAATACTACACTTACAGAACATGATGATATACTGGTAATACTACACTTACATTATGATATACTGGTAATACTACACTTACAGAACATGATGATATACTGGTAATACTACACTTACAGAACATGATGATATACTGGTAATACTACACTTACAGATCATTATGATATACTGGTAATACTACACTTACATTATGATATACTGGTAATACTACACTTACAGAACAATATGATATACTGGTAATACTACACTTACAGAACATGATGATATACTGTCACGACTTTATCTCTAGTTGTAGTAGGTTGAAATGATGAGGTTTGTTCTTTTATGTTGCTAATCTCTCTTCATTCAGACCTGCAGGTGAAGGTGACTCCTGGCACAGTGACAGAAGGATCATGGGTTACACTGACATGTATCACCACCTGTACTCTGATTGACATCCCCAACCCCACCTACATCTGGTACAAGAATGGAGAATATCTATTTTCTGACTCCTCTCCCCAGTATCAATACTCAGTCAGTAGAGGAGGTTCTGACAGCTACTCCTGTGCCTTAAGAGGCCATGACAAACTCAGCTCTCCTGGAGTCACAGTGGGTGAGTGTTGTGATTTACCTCCAGAGATTTCCTCTCTTATGGTAAACAGTCTTGATATTTTCAGTCAATTCAGATTACTGATTGATAAGTAACTATAGCTCATTACTATCTAACATGTTAGTCATACTGAGAATCATACAAATAAGCTAATATCATCACCATCACCGTCATCATCATCATCATCATGTGCTTCATCATTTGTTCCAGATACTTCTTCTCTGAGCTGCTTAAGGGTGACCTACACCAGTAGAAGCATCTGTTCCTTGATACCATCCGTGGACCTGCCTTGCACTACCATATATCCCACAGGTTAGACTGTGTGATCTTTAAGTCTGGTAGAGTCATTGTGTCAACTACAGAAGGAAACCAGAAAGTGTGTTTTATATGCTCTCATTCAGACCTGCAGGTGAAGGTGACTCCTGGCACAGAGGCATGGAAGAGAACACTGACCTGTAGCACCACTAGCTGTACTCTGACTGACAACCCCACCTACATCTGGTACATGAACGGACAGTCTCTTGATTGGCTCACTTCCCAACAACACTCTGTCTGGAGTTCTGAAACAGAGAGTTACTCCTGTGCTGTTAAAGGCCATGAGGATCTCCGCTCTCCTGCAGTGTGTGAGTCTGGATTCTATTGGGATCATGTGTAGCTAACCTTTCTTTATAACAAAGTAAGGCAACTTGCAAAATTCAAGGTATTTACTGAACAAAACTATTTAATGTATTTTCAGGTGTTCAGGGTCACAACTGCTGGAGGGTGACTTACACCAAGAGGAGAATCTGTGTCTTGAAGGGCTCCACAGTGGACATATCCTGCTCTTACACTCATCCCACTAGTTACATAGAACAAGGTTCATTCTGGTTTACACAGAAACACCCTGTAGATCTCAGGTCATATCCAGAGTCTGCAGGTCGTGTGGAGTACAATAGGAACACAGAGAACCACCACACCATGACAATAACACACCTGACAGAGAAGGACTCGGCTGAATACAAATTCAGATTAATAACAACAAAGGAGGGGAGATTTTCTGGTCTTCCTGGTGTGATGTTGACTGTCACAGGTAATACTTCACCTACAGTTGTTACTGTAATAGGACAAGTCTAATCACATGACAAGCCTGTCTGGAGTCAAATATGACTGATGTTTCCTCTTAGATATCCTGTTGGAGATGGATCCTACATCTGTGTCAGAGGGGGGGTGGGTCACACTGAGATGTAGAACCCAATGTACAGTCGGTCTCAACCCCACCTACATCTGGTACAAGAACGGACAAAGTCTGACCAACCCAATCACCAGTTATAACAGCCTTATCCTAGACCCAGTCAGCAGTGAGGATGCAGGAAACTACTCCTGTGCTGTAGAAGGCTTAGAGAGAATCCTCTCTCCAGAAGAGACTCTCACTGTCAGATGTGAGTACATGGGGTGTTGATATATCTACAGTGAAAGTCATTGATATCATCTCTGTAATACATGGTTCTACATGTCACTGTAATATACTAATCTCTACTAATTTACATCATCTCTCTAATACATGGTTCTACATGTCAGTGTAATATACTAATCTCTACTAATTTACATCATCTCTCTAATACATGGTTCTACATGTCAGTGTAATATACTAATCTATACTAATTTACATCATCTCTGTAATACATGGTTCTACATGTCAGTGTAATATACTAATCTATACTTATTTACATCATCTCTTGCTTCCTTACATGGTATATGAGTTCTTATTTGTTCTGTCATCTTCAACACCAGATGGCCCAAAGAACACCTCAGTGTCAGTCAGTCCCTCTGGTGAACTAGTGGAGGGCAGTTCAGTGACTCTGACCTGCAGCAGTGATGCCAACCCACCTGTGGACAAATACACCTGGTACAAGAAGAACGTAACCTCACCAAAAGCATCAGGACAGAGTTACAACATCACTAACATCATCTCTGAGGACAGAGGAGAATATTACTGTGAGGCTGAGAATATAATAGCATCTAATAACTCTACAGCTCTGATGATCATTGTAGCAGGTAAAGTTACATCTTCAATACTTCAATACAAATTGACAGGTTTCAAGCTGATCTAAATCATTGTGTTTTGACTGATTACACTTTGGTTTATAATTATGTGTTGGCTTATGATGTCACAGGTTTTATAAGATCCCGAAGTATTAACACGTATTGTGTTTATATTCTATAATGTGTTAGATTTTAGATTATAAGAGCAAGCCATGTACTCATATCATCCCTATTGTATTATAGGGAAACAAACCTCAGTTGTGACTGCAGCTGTAGGAATCATAGTGGTTGTTCTGGTTCTCATCCTCTGTCTCTCTGGACTCATGTGGTTCAGGTGAGTGAGATTGCATATTTTTTTAATATAATTTCACTTTAGTCATTGTAAATTTGAATTTGTTCTTAACTGACTTGCCTCGTTTAAATAAAGGTTAAATCAAAATAAATAAAAGTAACTTAATTTATTAATTGATTGATTGATGTCTTCATACATTCATTCATGTACAAAACAGGAAGAAGGCCTCCAAACCCACCAACACAAGAGACACATCAGATGATGGACAGGTGAGTCTGATGGAATCAGAAGGAGACTGTGATGACTGTATTCTTTGTGGAACATTTCCACTCCTCATGTTGTCTGTCCTCTCTCTCCATCAGGGAGACTCTAGTCCAGTGTATGACAACATCTCAAACATGGCCATGACCTCTACTGCAGCACAGACAGCTGACACAGACAACCAGGATGATGTTCACTACGCCAGCGTCCACTTCTCTGGCTCCAAAAACCAGGAAGTGCCTCTGTACTCCACCGTCCAGCTGCATCAACCACAGAAACAGGACCAAGATGTCCAATACGCTGCTGTGAAATTCAACCTCCCCAGTTCTGCCACCCAGTGAGCATATTCTGCCATTACAGCAACATAGAGTCAATACTAGAACATTGTGAACACATATAGCATTAAGGGAGAAGTTTGCTTGTTTACAACCAAATCTGGATGGGGGGGCGGGGTGGGGGGTGGAAAGTTGAATCTCATTTACTGCATTTCTACACAATTAAAACACTTTTAAATGGTATTTGGAAAACAGAAAAAAACGAGCAAAAATTACCCCAGCCATTATCACCTTGTCTGCTGAGGGTTATCTCACCTCAGTCCATTATCACCTTGTCTGCTGAGGGTTATCTCACCTCAGTCCATTATCACCTTGTCTGCTGAGGTTTATCTCACCTCAGTCCATTATCACCTTGGCTGCTGAGGTTTATCTCACCTCAGTCCATTATCACCTTGGCTGCTGAGGGTTATCTCACTTCAGTCCATTATCACCTTGTCTGCTGACGGTTATCTCACCTCAGTCCATTATCACCTTGGCTGCTGAGGTTTATCTCACCTCAGTCCATTATCACCTTGGCTGCTGAGGTTTATCTCACCTCAGTCCATTATCACCTTGGCTGCTGAGGGTTATCTCATCTCAGTCCATTATCACCTTGGCTGATGAGGGTTATCTCACCTCAGTCCATTATCACCTTGGCTGCTGAGGTTTATCTCACCTCAGTCCATTATCACCTTGGCTGCTGAGTTTTATCTCACCTCAGTCCATTATCACCTTGGCTGCTGAGGGTTATCTCACCTCAGTCCATTATCACCTTGTCTGCTGAGGTTTATCTCACCTCAGTCCATTATCACCTTGTCTGCTGAGGTTTATCTCACCTCAGTCCATTATCACCTTGTCTGCTGAGGGTTATCTCACCTCAGCCCATTATCATCTTGGGTGCTGAGGGTTATCTCACCTCAGTCCATTATCACCTTGTCTGCTGAGGTTTATCTCACCTCAGTCCATTATCACCTTGGCTGATGAGGGTTATCTCACCTCAGTCCATTATCACCTTGGCTGCTGAGGTTTATCTCACCTCAGTCCATTATCACCTTGTCTGCTGAGGTTTATCTCACCTCAGTTCATTATCACCTTGGCTGCTGAGGGTTATCTCACCTCAGTCCATTATCACCTTGGCTGCTGAGGTTTATCTCACCTCAGTCCATTATCACCTTGGCTGCTGAGGGTTATCTCACCTCAGTCCATTATCACCTTGGCTGCTGAGGTTTATCTCACCTCAGTCCATTATCACCTTGGCTGCTGAGGTTTATCTCACCTCAGTCCATTATCACCTTGGCTGCTGAGGGTTATCTCACCTCAGTCCATTATCACCTTGGCTGCTGAGGGTTATCTCACCTCAGTCCATTATCACCTTGGCTGCTGAGGGTTCTCTCACCTCAGTCCATCTACAAACACATAACCTATTAGCTATACAGTTGTAATGTTATACACCTGAAAAGGAGGAAATATTGGAAATGATTCACACTGACACACTAATCAGAGAAGAAATAAAAACAAGTGACATTTTTAGAACTGTATTGTTTACATGTTGATAGTATTATAATGTAGAACTATAGGGAAGATAGGTGCTGTGAAGATGTTCATATTGAAACATATCTTTATATATATATATATATATGGAAGATAGGTGCTGTGGAGATGTTCATATTGAAACATGTATTTATTTTATGTTCCTAAAGTGTTTGATTAGATTAGTACAGATTTTCTCAGGGGACCCCACATGGGACCCTGACCCCAATTTTGGGAACCACTGTAAAAACCTCTCTCTCTGCTTGCTTCCTCTCTCTCTCGGTCTCCTCTACTTCTACCTGCATTGCAGCCTGCCTCAGCCTCTCCACTGACCCCCACATCACTGTCTGTCTCAGTAGCCTGTTCTCTGTAAAGGACTTAGTAGTGGATGGTTTGCTCCTGCTGAGGTTGGCTCCATTAACGTAAGCTTCTTACTTCATCCTTCTAGCTGGCTAACATGCTGACCAGACCGGAAACGTCGTGTGTGCGAGCATCGCAAAATCAATGTAGAAATCAATGTTATAAAATTATAGCACCCACACTGAACCTGCACGCCAAGGAGCGTCTCCTCATTGGTTTATAGAATCAGGTACCCACGTGCCATCTCCTCATTGGTTATACCCACGTGGGTGATTGAAAGACTAACTTTTTTGTCGGTCTTCGTGGTATACTATGAAAGTTTAGATGCGATCACCATATAAGTTCAAAGCTGAAAAGGCCTGGAAGGAGGAGAGATGACTAGAAATGATTCAGTTGGCCGTTTATGTGTGGATTAATTGTCGGAGTAGAGGACATTGTGCATTTCAGGTAAAATAACAACTCAATGTTTATATCCCAGGACAAATTATCTAGCAACAGCAAGCAGGCTAAATAGGACAAATTAGCTAGCAAGTGCAAGCTCACTAGCCAAATTGCCATACATGTTTAATGCTTTTCGACCTGTCCCCAAATTAATGTAATTTGTTTTGATATTTTAACCTGCGTGTCGTGATCGCGTTTGGTGTTGGTGGAGAAAATAAATGTATGCACGATAGCGCGAAGCCGGTTTGGGTTCCGTGTAGGTAATATTAACCAGACCCCTTCAGTGTTACTGCAATAGAAATGTCTGCTGGCAGCTATGCCCCCGACCTGACTGACATGTCTATGAGCGACTACTTACCAGTCATTCTTCGAGAGTGATGTTTTTGTTTGGTGGATGTCTGTAGAAGCGGCAGGAGTTGCGAGATAGATTTTTTTTAAAGCCTTTTGTTCGGCATCTCGCAAACAGATTGTCCGCAGAGTAATCTGCTAGTTGGGGTATTTGGTTTCACATCGCCCTCGGCCTGTTCAGCGAGAAGGGGAATTAGATACTTGAGAGAATGGTGAATGTGCTCAAATCGGGGACGAAGATCCGGGCCAAGCAGGCAAACAGGCAAACATAACCAGCAAATCACAGTTCATGATTCCAATCGTTCGCAAAGAGGCAGGAGCAGTTAGTCATATCAAGAAAATAAGCTTTGAACAACACTGGGAGCAATATTTAGATTTTCATTTCTTTATTACTTTTCATTTATTCATAAATATTAATTTTATTTTTCTGTACAGTATATGTATTAGGCTATTATTATAAAAAATAAACATTTGCTGTCCTCATATGTAGTTACGGCCATGTGCTCATTGGAGGAGTAGACGATGATGTCATAAATAATGCATATTCTGCATTAAGATAATTCATGCCTCAATACCATAAACAGGACGAGGATCTGCAATAAACTGCTGTGAAATGTAACCACCTCACTGCTGCCCCCCTGTGACCATATTCTGCATTAAGGTCATTCATATGCTGCTGCTCATTGTTGGATATGTCATCAATATGCAAAACAGTTGACCCCTCGTGACTACTAGTGATGTCATTTCCTTAATCTACCAACCTAAAAATGGACATCTCAAGACAATTACCATGACATGACTATAATGAGGGAGTGATGAGTTCCTTATGGCACTCTATTCCCTATTTAGTGCACTACTTTTGACCGAGCACTATAGGCCCTGATCAAACGTAGTGCACTATACAGGGTTCCTTTGTTTCATTTCTGTTTCTCTCTCCTCAGACCAGCAGCAGCACAAGCAGCTGAGGTGGATGCCTCTGAGATCTACAGTACAGTCAACAAACCCAGAACCAAGAAGACTTGAACATAACAAACCCAGAACCAAGAAGACCTGAACACAACAAACCCAGAACCAAGAAGACATGAACACAAATGCCCTGAACCACAAACCCAGAACCAGGAAGAACTGAACAAAACAAAACCAGAACCAAGAAGACCTGAATACAACAAACCCAGAAACAAGAAGACATGAACAGAACAAGTTTGACAAAAGCCTTGTATATATATAAATAAAACCTTGTATCGGGGGTTTGTGGTATGTGGCCAATATACCACGGCTAAGGGCTGTATCCAAGTACTCAGTGTTACATTGTGCACAAGAACAGCCCTTAGCCGTGGTATATTGGCCATATACCACACCTCCAGGCCTTATTGCTTAGGTTTATAAGAGCAATAACATACTTCAGGGGTTTGTGGTATATGGACAATATACTGTACCACGGCTAAGGGCTGTTCTTGAGTGAATGTGCCGTGCTGCAATCCCCTGAGGTACCTTATTGCTATTATAAACTGGTTACCAACATAGATTGAACAGTAAACAAGTATTTTTGCATCATTCCCGTGGTATATTGTCTGATATACAGTATACGCTTCTGAAATGCTGTTTCAGCCAATCAGCATCCAGAACCCAAACCACCCAGTTTATAATAGTATGTAATAATATTTTCCATCCAGCAGACACTTTTATCCAAATTCTCTCAGTCATTACAGCCATGTTCAAATACATGTATCGTATGTGTAGTCCCAGCAGTGTCACGCTCATTAAAATGGACGGACCAAGGCACAGCGTGAGTTGGGTTCCACATATTTATTTGCAGTGAAACTTAAACCAAAAACAAGAAACATACAACAACCGTGAACTACGTGGTGCTGAAAGCACTAACACAAAACAATATCCCACAAAGCAGGTGGAAACAGGGAACCCTTAAGTATGATCCCCAATTAGAGACAACGAACATCAGCTGCCTCTAATTTGGAACCATACGAAGAGCACCAACATATAAATGAAAAGACTAGAACAGCCCCTAGTCATGCCCTAACCTACAACGCCACAGAGAACCAAGGGCTCTCTATGGTCAGGGTGTGACAAGCAGGAATTGAACCCATGCACCATGCTGTACAAACTAGGCCACACAGAACTACTCTATTCACACTTAGAGTAGGAGTTCGGATCTAGGGTCAGTTATGCCTTTTAAACTATGATGAATAAGTAGGACCTTAACATTCATTTTATTTTATTGTAAACATTTCTGATTACAGCATCTTTTTCCCAAAATGTTGTATTTCTGAAGTAGGCAACCTCAAGGTCCAGTTGTATTTTATATAACTATATATGTTTGTATGTTATATTTCTGAAGTAGCAAGGTCCAGTTGTATTTTATATAACCTCAAGGTCCAGTTGTATTTTATATAACTATATATGTTTGTATGTTATATTTCTGAAGTAGGCAACCTCAAGGTCCAGTTGTATTTTATATAACTATATATGTTTGTATGTTATATTTCTGAAGTAGGCAACCTCAAGGTCCAGTTGTATTTTATATAACTATATATGTTTGTATGTTATATTTCTGAAGTAGGCAACCTCAAGGTCCAGTTGTATTTTATATAACTATATATGTTTGTATGTTATATTTCTGAAGTAGGCAACCTCAAGGTCCAGTTGTATTTTTTATAACAGTAGGCAACCTCAAGGTCCAGTTGTATTTTATATAACTATATATGTTTGTATGTTATATTTCTGAAGTAGGCAACCTCAAGGTCCAGTTGTATTTTATATAACTATATATGTTTGTATGTTATATTTCTGAAGTAGGCAACCTCAAGGTCCAGTTGTATTTTATATAACTATATATGTTTGTATGTTATATTTCTGAAGTAGGCAACCTCAAGGTCCAGTTGTATTTTATATAACTATATATGTTTGTATGTTATATTTCTGAAGTAGGCAACCTCAAGGTCCAGTTGTATTTTATATAACTATATATATGTTATATTTCTGAAGTAGGCAACCTCAAGGTCCAGTTGTATTTTATATAACTATATATGTTTGTATGTTATATTTCTGAAGTAGGCAACCTCAAGGTCCAGTTGTATTTTATATAACTATATATGTTTGTATGTTATATTTCTGAAGTAGGCAACCTCAAGGTCCAGTTGTATTTTATATAACTATATATGTTTGTATGTTATATTTCTGAAGTAGGCAACCTCAAGGTCAGTTGTATTTTATATAACTATATATGTTTGTATGTTATATTTCTGAGGTCAGATTTTATATAACTATATGCTGTATGAAGCTTAGAACCAGAAAGCCATTATATCTGCTTCTATTATATTGTATTACTTCATATGGTACTATTAGATGATACACGTAGTATAAGTTTGCTATATTTTTTTGTTTTTATGTCCAGGAAAGAGTTCTGCTTGATGCAAGGTTTCTTATCGCTTTTATCAAATGTTGTTGTTTTTTTAAGCTAGTGTGTGGAGTGTGACTATTTTAATGAATAAACTTCATCGTCATTGTTTTCACCATGTTATAACATTATCTTCAATGGAGACAAAATGGAAAGCTTTCAAAATCACACCTCTTCTACTGTACAGTACATACAGTAACTACAAATAAGAAATGTACATTGGTTTGGAGAGCAATAGTGGTTAGTTCACCTTCATCACCATCATCATGAATGCACAAAATATACAGACACTTTCAGTAGGAGCAACAGGCAGCAGGCAGTCTGGTGGTTAGAGCATTGGACAAGTAACCCAGAGGTTGAAAGATCAAATCCCTGAGCTGACAAGATAAAAAATCTGACGTTCTACACCTGACAAGGCAGTTAACCCTCTGTTCCAAGGCTGTCATTGAAAATCAGAATTTGTTCCAAACTAACATACCAAGTTAAATAAAGGTTAAAAAAAAATATCCGCACCTCGACACACAACCAGTTACATGAAATATTATTCATTGTCATTTCTAAAACACACAGACACAATATGACATAACATGGATGTTTGGAGTGTGAAGGGTAATTCAGGCATTCCATTCCATTCCAGAACACTGAGAGATGGAACATTCTGGAATGTTAAGTCATTGATAATAATACATCTCACAGTTAACAAATTCAGACCAAGCAGTGAGATTATTGATGGTTTAAAGGCTTTTGTTCTTCAAAGAATAACAATCCACCATTTTGTCCAACTAGTAGTTAGAGAATATAATACATCATTGTTTAGTGAGAATGGGATGTCATATAGAATGAGTGCTATGGTCTCCAACATGGCGTGGCTCTTGACCCCTAACTGTTCACTGACCTTCCAAGGTAGGTGTCTCTCTTTGGGGGCATAGAGGGTTAGAAGGGAGAATGGAGATCCCATGGAGAGGTACCTTGTATCATACTCATACCCAAATAACGTTTGTTTATTTTATTTAACCTTTATTTTAACATGGAGTACATATTGAGAACTAGGTCTCTTTTTCAAATGTGCCCTGTATAATACACCATACATATACACATTATACACTATATACAGCACCATTCAAAGTTTGGACACACTTACTCATTCCAGGGTTTTTCTTTATTTGTACTAGTTTTACATTGTAGAATAATAGTGAAGACGAACACATATGGAATCATGTAGTAACCAAAAAAGTGTTAAACAAATCAAAATATATTTAATATTTGAGATTCTTCAAAGTAGCCACCCATCAAGCGCTGTGTGTATCAAGAATGGTCCACCACCCAAAGGACAACTGTGGGAAGCATTGGAGTCAACTTGGGCCAGCATCCCTGTGGAAGGCTTTCGGCACCTTTTAAGTCCAGGCCCTGACAAATTGAGGCTGTTCTGAGGGCAAAAGGGGGGGTGCAACTAATTATTAGGAAGGTGTCCTTAATGTTTTGTACACTCAGTGTATATACACAATATGAACAAAAGTATGTGGACACCTGCTCACAGAACATTTCATTCCAAAATCATGGGCATTACTATGGAGTTGGTCCCCCCTTTGCCTTTGCTCCTATAACAGCCTCCAATCTTCTGGGATGGATTTCCACTAAATGCTGGAACATTTCTGCAGGAACTTGCTTCCATTCAACCACAACAGCATTAGTGAGATTGGCGACTGATGTTGAGCGATTAGGCCTGGTGAAGCGTGATTCAGCCCTCCAGAGAGCGCGATTACACCACTCCAACTGACGCTTAACAAGGCCTCCGCAGTCTGTAGGGCCGTAGGGAGACTGGGCAGAGGGAGGAGATAGCAGGACTAAGAGAAATGATCCACAAGGACCAGGATCGTGGTGTTTTCCTGTGAGGAGGGGAGATTGGTGATGAAATCGACCGACAGGTGCGACCATGGCCGTTGTGGAATGGGTAAGGGGTGTAGCTTACCTCTGGGCAGGTGCCTAGGAGCCTTACACTGGGAGCACACCGAGCAGGAGGAAACGTAAACCCTCACGTCATTGGCCAAGGTAGGCCACCAGTACTTCCCACTCAAACAGCGCACCGTCTGACCGATGCCTGGATGACCAGAGGAGGGTAGGAGGCCCAGTAGATCAACCGGTCACGGACAGCAGACGGAATGTACAGACGCCCAGCGGGACACTGGAGAGGAGTGGGCTCTGCACGTAACGCCTGTTCAATGTCCGCGTCCAGATCCCATACTACCGGCGCCACCAGGCAGGAGGCCAGGAGTATGGGGGTAGGATCCATGGGCCGCTCCTCTGTGTCATACAGCCGGGACAGTGCGTCTGCCATCACATTCTGGGAACCTGGTCTGTAGGAAAGGGTGAAAACAAAATGGGTAAAAACGAGGATTCAGTCTCCTTGCTGCCCGGATGAACGCCATGGTGCGGTGGTACGTTCAGATTTGAAAAGGGTGTTTAGCCCCCTCAAGCCAATGTCTCCACGCCTTCAATGCCTTGACAACAGCCAACAACTCCCGGTACCCCACATCATAGTTTCGCTCCGCCGGGCTGAGATAAGGTCACTCTCCTTCTCCGCCCCTGAGGTGGAGATGCAGTACCCTAGGAAGGATACTGACTGCTGGAAGAACAAGCATTTCTCAATTCAGGCAGAGGAAAAACAGCCGGAAGCAACTGCATCTCAACACTCCTGCCCAAGGGAAAAAATGCAATAGCGCACAAATACACAAAAGGTACAAAATACGGAACCACAGGTACAACAACACCCGGCGCACAACCAGCCTGTAGCGTCACACACGTGACATGGGGGGGAACAGAGGATAATATACACTTAGAGTAATGAGTGGATGTAATCCAGGTGTGCGGGAAAACAAGACAAAACAAATGGAAAATGAAAGGTGGAGTGGCGATGGCTAGAAGACCGGTGACGTCGAACGCCGCGCAGCCCGAACAAGGAGAGGGACCGTTTTCAGTGGGAGTTGTGACATCCCCAGTGATACAGACCCTCAGAGAGAGGCTCAACCCTCCAATTATGAGAACTGAAGGATCCTGGACTGAACAAAACCACAACTGAAATTGGACTGAAGATAACCAAAACAAAACCTGGACTGAAAAGAACCACCACAGAACCTGGACTGAAGAGAACCAAAAGAGAACCTGGACTGAAGAGAACTACCACAGTACCTGGGCTGAAGAGAACCATCACAGAACCTGGACTGAAGAGAACCAAAAACAGAACTTGGACGGAAGAGCTACAGCATCAAACCAAAGCTCGGCCTCACACCTTTATTCTCATGCTATCATATTGTTACCATATCCAGAATGTTTTCCATAGTTTTAACATTTGAGTTCAGTTGTTCAGTTGCATTAACTTTCCTTGTATTGATAATTATGTAAATTGATGATAAATATATTATGCTTCTGCTCTTTTTCTGTGCAGTTTTGCCATTTAGATATTTTTTATTACATAATGTGCTTTTGTCAGTGACTGATACTGATAACATTGACAACAACTTTTTAATGTGTAAAGACTCGGACCAAGTTTATCTTGATGTGTTGAAATGATGTACTTGTATTGCTGTCAGACATTATTGAGCAATGGCGGAATATTAATACCGTAATCACACTTTTTTAAGTGAAATTATGAATTTCTACCTACTTTAGATAAAGTATGATTCAGTGTAATTTATGCATCATGTTGTAAATAAGCTCAAAGTTTAAGACAATTCATTCAAAATGTTTTTGTTTTTTTAAATATTACAGTTTTAGCCTGTCAATCTTAAAAATACGATTTTTTTTTAAAACGTATTCCAGTTATTATAATATTGTATGACATAATGGCTGTCAAGCATGTAAATGTGGCCGCGTTCAACATTGCAGCCGACTTTAAATGCGAGTCCAGACTGACTGACCTACGAGTAATCTAAGGTAATTATTTATCATGCAAGCCGATTTGTAGATCAGTCAGTCAGTCAGAATGTACCTGTCACACGTCATAGTTTTGATGCTCTTGAACACAGCATTGTGTGAATGAGGAAGGAAGCTGTCTCTGAATCAGCATCTTGGTCCCTGACATAGAGTTGGATAGAGGGCACGGCTTTGCATCTTTTCATGATGGGTTCTGTGACAATATCGGCAGCTCAACTGACGGCTCTCTCTATTTTAAAGTAGTACATTTCTTCTTCTTCAACCTCCATGATTTTAATGACAGTCGATAAACAAACTGAAAGGATGCAAACAATGTTATGCCCATGCTTAAACAGCCTTTGTAGCTAGTGTGCCTTTTATCCAACTCTATGGTCTTTTACAACTTCAACCACAGACCTCATATACCTCACAGTCAGTGTCTGTTTCCTCAGACTGACAGATAGTTCATTACAACACCTCTCTCCCCTTCACTCTGTAAGTATGCTTGACAATATCTTAAAATATGTATAATTTATTATTTGTCTATAACCATGAACCATAATCCTCTGTTATGGGCATGGCGATGCTATAGGAAATGTTATTTTTGTTTTTCAGTTATGTACAGTTTACTCTGTAGATGTATTTTTGCATATGAATCTGATTGGGATATATACTGTATAAGTGGTTTCATGTAGTAGACTTTTGCATGTTATTGTGAGGGTTCTGAGAGTAGTAGACTGTAGTCGTAGACTTTTGCATGTTATTGTGAGGGTTCTGAGAGTAGTAGACTGTAGTCGTAGACTTTTGCATGTTCTTGTGAGGGTTCTGAGAGTAGTAGACTGTAGTAGTAGACTTTTGCATGTTATTGTGAGGGTTCTGAGAGTAGTAGACTGTAGTAGTAGACTTTTGCATGTTATTGTGAGGGTTCTGAGAGTAGTAGACTGTAGTAGTAGACTTTTGCATGTTCTTGTGAGGGTTCTGAGAGTAGTAGACTGTAGTAGTAGACTTTTGCATGTTATTGTGAGGGTTCTGAGAGTAGTAGACTGTAGTAGTAGACTTTTGCATGTTCTTGTGAGGGTTCTGAGAGTAGTAGACTGTAGTAGTAGACTTTTGCATGTTCTTGTGAGGGTTCTGAGAGTAGTAGACTGTAGTAGTAGACTTTTGCATGTTATTGTGAGGGTTCTGAGAGTAGTAGAGTGTAGTAGTAGACTTTTGCATGTTATTGTGAGGGTTCTGAGAGTAGTAGACTGTAGTAGTAGACTTTTGCATGTTATTGTGAGGGTTCTGAGAGCAGTAGACTGTGGTGGAGAGGTTTGCATGTTATTGTGAGGGTTCTGACAGTGGTAGATTATAGTGGATACTTTTTTTGAACATTTGATTGAGAGATATATCCTGTACATGTTGCTTATACAGTAATATTTTTGCCTGCAAAATGTGAGCCTAATAAGGTAAGATTCTCACATACACGTGTCGGTTTGAGAAGAGTACATTATAGTGGGGACTTTTTTGAAAATGACCCAAAGCAAGAGTGACAGTAAGAGTAAGAGTGATTGTGTTATGAACTTGAGTGAAGACCCAAAAGCGGTTTTAACAGAAAACAGAGTTCTTTAATGAAAATACAGGAATGGCATAAATCCTCTTCCAACGTTGTCAGGGGAACAAAAAGAACGTTAGTATAGTGCAGGATGCTTCAGCCAGGCAGACTCCGACAGGACAGGACAAGGTGGAAGCAAACGAGACGACAGCTTGCTTCTGGCATCAAAAAACACAAACAAGAATCAGACACTGAAAGTAGCAGGAACAGAGAAAGAAATAGAGACCTAATCAGAGGGGGAAGAGAGAACAGGTGTGAAGAGTGAAAGAGCTAGTTAGGGCAGATGTAGAACAGCTGAGGAATGAGAGACAGAGAAGGTAACCTAAAAAGACCAGCAGAGAGAGAGAATCAAGAGAAAGGACAGGAACAGACATAACAAGACATGACAGATTGAGTGAATGTTTCGTAAAAGGTGTAGGAGTAGAATTAATATGAGACACAGTGATGGTGGGTTGTGTTTAGGAGTACTATAAACATGAGACACAGTGATGGTGGGTTGTGTTTAGGAGTAGTATAAACATGAGACACAGTGATAATGGGTTGTGTTTAGGAGTAGTATAAACATGAGACACAGTGATGGTGGGTTGTGTTTAGGAGTAGTATTAACATGAGACACAGTGATGGTGGGTTGTGTTTAGGAGTAGTATAAACATGAGACACAGTGATGGTGGGTTGTGTTTAGGAGTAGTATTAACATGAGACACAGTGATGGTGGGTTGTGTTTAGGAGTAGTATAAACATGAGACACAGTGATGGTGGGTTGTGTTTAGGAGTAGTATTAACATGAGACAGTGATGGTGGGTTGTGTTTAGGAGTAGTATTAACATGAGACACAGTGATGGTGGGTTGTGTTTAGGAGTAGTATAAACATGAGACACAGTGATGGTGGGTTGTGTTTAGGAGTAGTATTAACATGAGACACAGTGATGGTGGGTTGTGTTTAGGAGTACTATAAACATGAGACACAGTGATGGTGGGTTGTGTTTAGGAGTAGTATAAACATGAGACACAGTGATGGTGGATTGTG
>NW_027008690.1:57500-79224 GCF_036934945.1 Oncorhynchus masou masou
ATCATGTCAGTTTAAGTAGACAGACATGCAACACATCACACACATTACAGACATAGTGCAGTAGACTTACAGACAGACGGTATTCACATAGACAACCATGTAGCACAATACAACACAACACAATATGAGCCTGGTTCATTTTCAGTAATGAGGCCCTGTACCCCATTTACAGTTTCTACTTCAATGTATCAGGTGGAGTTATTCACCAGCTATAGAGTGAGTTGTTGTTTATGTTTCTAAGACTGCAGGGTGGGAGATGCAACAATGGCCTTGAGAACAGCAGGAAGTGTGTTGGTGGTCTTTCTCTGGTCTGTGACAGGTATGGTCTCATTCATAACTTATATGTTGGTCAATCTACAGACATTTGTATTACATTTGCTTGTGTTCTGTTAGGCATCTCCACTTCACTTTAAATACTTTAAACACCTCACTGAGTGATGATTATCTGTGGTTTCCAATATGGCAACAAAGTGTGGACAAACCCTAAACAAAGTGTGAGCCAAATACCTTGTTCTAATTCTGATACCATTGTGATGTCTAACTGTGTTTAAGTGGTACTGGGTCAGGATGGCTGGAGTGTGACTTACACCACTCAGAGTATCTGTACCTTGAAGGGGTCAACAGTGGAGCTGACCTGCTCTTATACATATCCCAGAGGTAAAGTCACAACAACACTCTGGTTCACTAAAATGGAGGCTGGTATAGAACCTGAAGATATAGGTCAGGACCCAGAGTATTCAGGTCGTCTGGAGTATCATGGAGATAAGAAGAAAGACTGTACCCTGAGAATCACAGACCTGAGAGAGAGAGACTCAGCTACGTACAAGTTCAGATTTCTAACGGATCAGGAAGGAGGGAAATTTTCTGGAAGTCCTGGAGTCTCTCTTTCTGTCAAAGGTACAGTAACATTCAATATAGTTCAACTGTTGAATTCCATTTAGTTCAGGATAAATGTCTTGGTTTGTGTTTATGTCTGTATAACATAGGATTTCCTCCATCTTTGTATTAGAGTGATAAGTCAGTGATAAAGGGATTTACAGTGATAATGTTTTTTCTCCAGGTCTTCAGGTGAAGGTGATTGGTGGACATCAGGATAAGACACTGACCTGTAGCACCACCTGTACTCTGACTGACAACCCCACCTACATCTGGTACAAGAACGGACAACATCTAGATGAGAGCACCTTCCCCCAGTACAAAGACTCAGTCTCCAATGACTATGATGCCAGTTATTCCTGTGCTGTAAAAGGCCATGAGGATCTCCACTCTCCTGCAGTGTGTGAGTGTTCATTTAATACATTATACTGTTTCACTATGAGAACTTGAGAACTTTGTGCATTTCTAGAAAGAAGTTAGAACACAATCCAATTGACTTCTTGTTATGTCACTGTGTTTCAGGTGTTCAGGGTCAGAGCTGCAACAGAGTGACTTACACCAAGAGGAGAATCTGTGTCTTGAAGGGGTCAACAGTGGACATATCCTGTACTTATGTTGGTTATTATTACACCAAATCATCATTCTGGTTTAGAAGTGATAAGTCGACCACTGAAGACCTAACCACTGACCCAGGGTATGCAGGTCGTGTGGAGTACACTGGAACATACAGAGGTCCCTTCACCCTGAGAATCACAGATCTGAGAGAGGAGGACTCAGCTGAGTATCGCTTCACTTTTAAAACCGACAACATTGAATGGGGTCATAGTATCCCAGGAACAACTCTGTCTGTCGCAGGTAATACTACACTGTATTTTACAACTGTAAATCATAATGAATTACAGGAGAAAATAAATTAACCATCCTGTTGACACAGAGGTGTATGTGGTTTTATACATTTTGTTTTAGACCTGCAGTTGAAGGGGACTCCTGCTGCAGAGGGACAGAAGACACTGACCTGTATCACCACCTGTACTCTGACTGACAACCCCACCTACATCTGGTATAAGAACGGACAACATCTAGATGAGAGCACCTCCCCCCAGTACAAAGACCCAGTCTCCAGTAACTATGAAGACAGTTACTCCTGTGCCGTAAAAGGCCATGAGGATCTCCACTCTCCTCTGGTTTAGAAGTGATAAGTCGACCCTGAAGACCTAACCAGAGACCCAGGGTATGCAGGTCGTGTGGAGTACACTGGAACATACAGAGGTCCCTTCACCCTGAGAATCACAGATCTGAGAGAGGAGGACTCAGCTGAGTATCGCTTCACTTTTAAAACACACAACATTGAACTGGGGTCATAGTTTCCCAGGAACAACTCTGTCTGTCACAGGTAATACTACACTGTATGATACAACTGTAAATCATATTGAATTACAGGAGAAAATAATTGACCATCCTGTTGACACAGAGGTGTATGTGGTTTTATACATATTGTTTCAGGTCTGCAGGTGAAGGTGACTCCTGCTGCAGAGGGACAGAAGACACTGACCTGTAGCACCACCTGTACTCTGACTGACAACCCCACCTACATCTGGTACAAGAACGGACAGAATGTACAAGGTGTCTCCTCCCCCATGTACTCCATCAGCAGTGAGGATGCAGACAGCTACTTCTGTGCTGTAAAAGGCCGTCTCAGCTCTCCTGCAGTGTGTGAGTACAGTACAATAGTAATATTCTACTTAGCAAAGTATCATGTATTCAGGCAAAAGAGACCTCTTACTTTATCAATCATTACAGAACAAAAAATATATTTTTTACTAATTAATATTACTTTGACAAAACATTTGGTATTTTACATCAGATAAACCAAAGACCTCAGTGTCAGTCAGTCCCTCTGGTGAAATAGTGGAGGGCAGTTCAGTGACTCTGACCTGCAGCAGTGATGCCAACCCACCTGTCCAGAGTTACACCTGGTGGTACAAGAAGAATGGAGGTGACTGTCAGAGTATGACAGGACCACAGCATGTCTTCAGTCACATCCAGTCATCTGACAGTGGAGAGTACTACTGTGAGTCCCAGAATGAGATGGGGACAGACAGGTCTGGGACCATCAACATGGATGTGAAAGAGTAAAGTACAGCTCAGTGTTTCAATGAGAAGGTAGCAAAACAATTATAATTAAATGAAGTAGTCCTTAAGCATATCATTTCCAAATGAGTATTTGTTAACGTTTTGTGTAAGTTAGAGTTTTAGATAGTTCTCTAACTAAACAGATAATTTATTTTTGACATGACATGTCATTTGTAAATATACTACCAGGTAAATATACTACTGTGTAAATATACTACTGTGGTAAATATACTACTGTGGTAGATATACTACTGTGTAAATATACTACTGTGGTAAATATAATACTGTGGTAAATATACTACTGTGGTAAATATACTACTGTGGTAAATATACTACTGTGGTAAATATACTACTGTGTAGATATACTACTGTGGTAAATATACTACTGTGGTAAATATACTACTGTGGTAAATATACTACTGTGGTAAATATACTACTGTGGTAAATATACTACTGTGTAAATATACTACTGTGGTAGATATACTACTGTGGTAAATATACTACTGTGTTAAATATACTACTGTGGTAAATATACTACTGTGGTAAATATACTACTGTGGTAAATATACTACTGTGGTAAAATACTACTGTGGTAAATATACTACTGTGGTAAATATACTAGTCATATCCCTCTGACAAATTCTCCTTTACATCAGATAAACCAAAGAACCCCTCAGTGTCAGTCAGTCCCTCTGGTGAAATAGTGGAGGGCAGTTCAGTGACTCTGACCTGCAGCAGTGATGCCAACCCACCTGTGGACAAATACACCTGGTACAGAACATAACCTCACCAAAAGCATCAGGACAGAGTTACAGCATCACTTACATCATCTCTGAGGACAGAGGAGAATATTACTGTGAGGCTGAGAATAAATTTCTAAATCAACTCTTCTTCTGTGTTTGTGGACGTTCAGTGTAAGTAGTCACCTGACTTTAATCAGAGAATCACATTTAAATTCATATTTCAATAACAAGTAAAACACTATTTAATACACTCTGTTACATATTGTCCACCAGATGGCCCAAAGAACACCTCAGTGTCAGTCAGTCCCTCTGGTGAAATAGTGGAGGGCAGTTCAGTGACTCTGACCTGCAGCAGTGATGCCAACCCACCTGTGTGGACAAATACACCTGGTACTTTCAAAATGAGACTTTTCTAAATGGATGTGGACAGATGTACAACATCAGTAACATCAAGTCAGTGGACAGTGGACATTTACTGTGAGGCCTGGAATAGAAGAGATCTAGGAACTCTACAGCTCTGATGATCATTTTACCAGGTGAAGTTTCAGCTTATATATTTCAACACAAAATTATGTTTCAATCTAATATTAATATTTGTGCTGGCTTATCATACTTTGTGTTATAATTATATATACATTCAGATTAGATTAGTTAATTATATATTGTTTATTATATTGTTCTCATATCATCCCTATTTTATTATAGTGAAACAAACCTCAGTCCTGACTGCAGCTGTAGGAATCATAGTGGGTTCTGGTTCTCATCCTCTGTCTCTCTGGACTCATGTGGTTCAGGTGAGAGAATTTTTAAAGAAACTCAACTCTTTTTATTAAATTACTTTGTTCATTGTTGTTCATAATAAATGTATTAATTAATGCCTAGCACCTCTGACACAAGAGACACATCAGAAAATGTGTACAGGTGAGTCTGTTGGAAACATGAATGTAATGTATTCATAGAATTAATGTCTGCAAAACAGAGAATGAAGGTGAGCTGTTGGAATCAGAGAGAACCCACAAGTCTGTTGGAACAAGAGACAGGTGAGTCTGATGATGGACAGGTGAGTCTGTTGGAATCAGAGAATGAAGTGAGACTGTGAATGTACAGGTGAGTCTGTTGGAAACAGATTATTCTTTGTGGAACATTTCACTCATCATGTTGTCTGTCCTTCTCCATCAGGGGAGACTCTAGTCCAGTGTATGACAACATCTCAAACATGGCCATGACCTCTACTGCAGCACAGACAGCTGACACAGACAACCAGGATGATGTTCACTACGCCAGCGTCCACTTCTCTGGCTCCAAAAACCAGGAAGTGCCTCTGTACTCCACCGTCCAGGTGCCTCAGCCCCAGAAAGAGGATGAGGATGTCCAGTACGCTGCTCTGAAATTCAACCTCCCCTGTGCTGCCACCCGGTGAGCATATTCTGCATTAAGGTCATTCATATGCTGCAGTTTATTGTAGGAGATGTCATCAATGAGCAAAACAGTTGACCCTTAGTGAAAACTATGAAGCCAAACTATGAACCCAACAATGGACATCTCAGGACAGTTACTATGACATGTCTATAATGAGGGAGAGATGTGATGATGGTTTTGAGGAACTGTTCTTCTGTTCCAAATGGCACCCTATTCCCTATTTAGTGCACTACTTTAGACAGAGCCCTATAGGGTGACACCATTTGGGACACTGTCTTTGTTTCATTTTGTTTCTCTCTTCAGACCCTCAGCAACACAAGCAGCTGAGGAGGACTCCTCTGTTCTCTACAGTACAGTCAACAAACCCTGAACCAAGAAGACCTGAACACAACAAACCCAGAACCAAGAAGACCTGAACACAACAAACCCAGAACCAAGAAGACCTGAACACAACAAACAGAAACAAGAAGACCAACCAAGAAGACCTGAACACAACAAACCCAGAACCAAGAAGACCTGAACACAACAAACCCAGAACCAAGAAGACCTGAACAGAACCATGAACTGAAAACAACAAACCCAGAACCAAGAAGACCTGAACACAACAAACCCAGAACCAAGAAGACCCAAACACAACAAAAGAACCAAGAAGACCTGAACACAACAAACCCAGAACCAAGAAGACCTGAACACAACAAACCCAGAAAGAAGAAGACCTGAACAGAACAAGTTTGACAAAAACTTGTATATCTGGACCTGTATATCTAAACTAAGTGATATAATGCCTGTGGAGGTGTGGAATATTGACCATTATAAACTGGGTGGTTTGAGCCCTGAATGCTGATTAGCTGACAGGCGTGGTATACCAGACCGTATACCATGGGTATTAACATTTGTATTTACTGGTCTAAGGACATTGGTAACCAGTTTAAAATAAGGCACCTCGGGGTTTGTGGTGCATCCAAGCACTCCGTTGCATTGTGCATAAGAACAGCCCTTAGCGGTAGTATATTGGCCATATACTACACCTCCTCAGGCCTTATTGCTTAAGTTTATAATGGCAACAAGGTACTTCAGGGGTTTGTGGTATATGACCAACATACTGTTCCACGGCTTATTTTAAACTGGTTGACAACATAAATAGAACAGTAAACAAGTCTTTTTACGTCATACCCGTGGTATATTGTCTGATATACAGTATAGACTTCTGAAATGCTGTTTCAGCCAATCAGCATCCAGGGCCAAAACTACCCAGTTTATAATAGTATTTAATAATATATGCCATCGAGTAGACACTTTTATCCAAGTCATTACAGTCATGTTTGAAAACACTTTTCGTATGGGAAGTCCCAGCAGGAATTGAACCCATGCACCATGCTGTACCAACTGAGCCACAGGACGACTCTATTCAAATGTAGAGTAGGAGTTCTGATCTAGGGTCAGTTATGACTCTGAAACAATGATGAATGTGGACCTTAATAAGGGACCTTAACATTTTTTATATATATTTTACGTTGAAAAATATTGTATTCTGACGTAGGCAACCTTGAGTTCCATTTATATCTTACAGTGCATTCGGAAAGTATTCAGACCCCTTGACTTTTTCCACATGTTGTGATGTTTCTAACTTTTGCTCAAATTTATGAAATAGTTCTCTCCTCATCAATCAACACACTAAACTCATAATGCTAAAGCAAAAAATGTTTTTAGACAATTTTGCAAATGTTTAAATACAAAAAAACTGCAATATCACATTTACATAAGTTTTCAGACCCTTTAATCAGTACTCTGTCAAAGCACCTTTGGCAGCGATTACAGCCTCGAGTCTTCTTGGGTATGACGCTACAAGCGTGGCACACCTGTATTTGGGGAATTTCTCCCATTCTTATCGCCAGATCCTCTCAAGCTTGGTCGTGTTGGATGGGGAGCGTCGCTGAACAGATATTTCCAGGTCTCTCCAGGGATGTTCGATCAGGTTCAAGTCCGGGCTCTGGCTGGGCCACTCAAGGACATTGAGATTTCTCCCGAAGCAACTCCTGCTTTGTCTTGGCTGTGTGCTTAGGGTCCTTGTCCTATTGGAAGGTTGAACCTTCACCCCAGTCTGAAGCCCTGAGCCCTCTGGAGCTGGTTTTCATCAAGGATCTCTCTGTACTTTTCTCCATTCATCTTTCCCTCGATCCTGACTAGTCTCCCAGTCCCTGCCGCTGAAAAATATCCCCACAGCATGATGCTGCCACCACCATGCTTTAACGTAGGGATGGTGCCAGGTTTCCTCCAGGCGCGATGCTTGTCATTCAGGTTTCATCAGACCAGATAATCTTGTTTCTCATGGTCTGAGAGTCTTTAGTTGCCTTTTGGCAACCTCCAAGCAGTCTTTCATGTGCCATTGGCTTCTGCTTCTGTCTGGCCACTCTACCATAAAGGCCTGATTGGTGGAGTGCTGCAGAGATGGCTGTCCTTCTTGAAGTCTCTCTCATCTCCACAGAGGAACTCTGGAGTTCTGTCAGAGTGAACATTGGGTTCTAGGTCACCTCGCTGACCAAGGCCCTTCTCCCCGATTGATCAGTTTGGCCAGGCGGCCAGCTCTAGGAAGAGTCTTGGTGGTTCCAAACGTCTTCTATTTAAGAATGATGGAGGCCACTGTTTTCTTGGACATTAAAAAATACAGAAATGTTTTGGTACCCTTCCCCAGATCTGTGCCTCAGCACAATCCTGTCTTGGAGTTCTAGAGACAAATCCTTCGACCTCATTATTTTTGCTCTGACATGCACTGCAAACTGTGGGACCTTGTAGACAGGTGTGCCTTTCCAAATCATATCCAATTAATTTAATTTACTACAGGTGGACTCCAATCAAGTTGTAGAAACATCTCAAGGATGATTAATAGAAACAGGATGCAGCTGAGTTCAATTTCGAGTCTCAAATCAAAAGGTCTGAACACTTATCTAAATAATGTATTTCTGTTTTTTAGTTTTAATACATTTGAAAACCTTTCTAAAAACCTGTTTTTGTTTTGCCATTATGGGGATAGTGTGGTATATTTTTATTTAATCTATTTTAGAATAAGGCTGTAACATATCAACATTTTAAAAAAGTCAAGGGGTCTGAATACTTTCCCAATGCATTGTATATAATTCTATCTTTTTTATGTTATGTTTCTGAAACAATCATCAAACTTGTGAGACTTTTGCCTCAACGTCCAGGAAAGAGTTCTGCTTGATGCAACGTTTCTTATTGCTTTTATCAAATTTTATTTTTTGTAAACTGTGTTGTGACATTTAAAAAAATAGACTTTTAAGAATGAACTTCATTGTCATTGTTTTTACCTTGTTATAACAGAATCTTCAGTGGAGAGAAAGTGAAACGCTTTCAAAATCACACCTCTTGTACTTTACACTACATACAGTAACTACAAATAAGACATTTACATTAGTTTGTATAGCAATAGTGGTTCATTCATCTTCATCATTATTATCATGTCAGTACAAAAACTCCACAGACACTTTCAGAAGGAGCAATGTCCAGCACCTAGACACACAACCAGTTACATTAAATATTATTCATTGTCATTTTTAAAACACACAACATGACATAACATCTATGTTTGGAGTGTGGAGGGTAATTCAGTCAGTGATGGCATTCCAATCCAGAACACTGAGAGATAGAACATTCTGGAATGTTGATGATTGACAATAATATATCTGACAGTTAACGAGTTCAGACCAGGCAGTGAGATTATTGCCTGATATAAGAATGACGGTCCACCATTTTGTCCAACTGGTAGTAAGAGAATGACGGTCCACCATTTTGTCCAACTGGTAGTTAGAGAATGACAGTCCACCATTTTGTCCAACTGGTAGTTAGAGAATGACAGTCCACCATTTTGTCCAACTGGTAGTTAGAGAATGACATTCCACCATTTTGTCCATACTAGCATGTATAGAGATCCATATATAGTCTAATGTAGCCTGTTATCCATAAATGTCCACCATTTAGCATATATAGTCATACATAGGTAGTTAGATGTTAATACAGTCCACCATTTTGTCCAACTGGTAGTCTAAGAGAATACATTATATCACTGTTACAGTTATACATATATAGTCTTTAGCCATGTTATCCATATATAGTCTAATGTATCCTGTTATCCATATATAGTCTAATGTAGCATGTTATCCATACATAGTCTAATGTAGCCTGTTATCCATATATAGTCTAATGTAGCCTGTTATCCATATATAGTCTAATGTAGCCTGTTATCCATATATATAGTAGCCTGAATGTAGCATGTTATCCATATATAGTCTAATGTAGACTGTTATCCATATATAGTCTAATGTAGCCTGTTATCCATATATAGTCTAATGTAGCCTGTTATCCATATATAGTCTAATGTAGCCTGTTATCCATATATAGTCTAATGTAGCATGTTATCCATATATAGTCTAATGTAGCCTGTTATCCATATATAGTCAATGTAGCCTGTTATCCATATATAGTCTAATGTAGCCTGTTATCCATATATAAGTCTAATATAGCCTGTTATCCATAGTCTAATGTAGCATGTTATCCATATATAGTCTAATGTAGCCTGTTATCCATATATAGTTATCCATATATAGTCTAATGTAGCCTGTTATCCATATATAGTCTAATGTAGCCTGTTATCCATATATAGTCTAATGTAGTTATCCCTGTTATCCATATATAGTCTAATGTAGCCTGTTATCCATATATAGTCTAATGTAGCCTGTTATCCATATATAGTCTAATGTAGCATGTTATCCATATAATAGTCTAATGTAGCCTGTTATCCATATATAGTCTAATGTAGCATGTTATCCATATATAGTCTAATGTAGCCTGTTATCCATATATAGTCTAATGTAGCCTGTTATCCATATATAGTCTAATGTAGCATGTTATCCATATATAGTCTAATGTAGCCTGTTATCCATATATAGTCTAATGTAGCCTGTTATCCATATATAGTCTAATGTAGCCTGTTATCCATATATAGTTGAATGTAGCATGTTATCCATATATAGTCTAATGTAGCCTGTTATCCATAGTCTAATGTAGCCTGTTATCCATATATAGTCTAGTGTAGCCTGTTATCATGTCCAGTCCAACTCCCGTATGGACTTGGGAGAGTCGAAGGTCAAGAGCCACACGTCCTCCATAACATAACCCAACCAAGCCACACTTCCCACAGAACACTCAAGCCAGCCACACTGATGTGTCAGAGGAAACACCTTGCACCTGGCGACTGTGTCACACCCGACACGCCACAGGAGTCGCTAGAGCGCAATGGAACAAGGACGTCCCTGCCTACCAAACCCTCCCCTAACCCGGAAGACGCTGGGCCAGTTATCCACCGCCTGATGGGTCTCCCGGTCGCGGCCGACTCAAACCAGGATCTCTAGTGGCACAGCTAGTAACTGTGATGCAGTGCCTTAGACCACTGCACCACTCAGGAGCCCCGACTAAGTTTCTCCTGATGTGTTTAAGGATGATTTACTTTGTATTGCTGTTAGACATTATTACTTATTATAGATTTTAGATTTTAGATTTTTTTTGTTTAAAAACATGTCTTCAGCACATTACATACATTTAAACATTTGCAGTTTTTTACATTTTATATTAATTATAATTTTATATTACATAATAATATATTGTTCAGTTTCATGATATCACGTGTTTTGTCATCACATTTTTCATTATTAACTATCATTATTATGTATTTTATATACGTTAAATACATGTTTACCTTTGCAGTTTTTACAGCGTGGTTTAGTGTCAATACAGTATAAGCATCATGTTGTAAATAAGATCAACATTTAAGACAATAAATACACACATTATTTGATCAACTATTAATACATTGATTCATAACTATTTCCACTCAGCTCTTGTTTCTTGTATTTCTGCCTATTAGACACATGATGGCGACATTGAATCATTTAACCGTGAGTGGCTCGGCCAGCATCTCCTCATCTCAGTCCTGGGGACCCCAAGGTGTGAACGTTTTGGTTTTTGCCCAAGCACTACACAGCTGATTCAAATAATATAATCTTAGTGTCGAGTTGATTACTCAAACACAGAGGCAGTGCTGCTTAGTTGTCTTATTAACCTCAGAAATATCATTTATATTTACTGAAATGACCCTAGTTTAACCCTTTGTGTGCTCCTCCAGTGAAGGGTATTCAGCTGTATAAGCACAGCCAGTATTTATTTTCACTAAAACAGCTGTTTTGCAATGAAGGTCTACAGTAGCCTCAACAGCACTCTGTAGGGTAGCACCATGGTGTAACCGGAGGACAGTTAGTTTTTGTCCTCCTCTGGGTACAATGACTTCAATACAGAACCGAGGAGGCTCATGGTTCTCAACCCCTTCCATAGACTTACAAAGTAATTATGACAACTTCCGGACGATGTCCTCCAACCTATCAGAGCTCTTGCAGCATGAACTGACATGTTGTCCGACCAATCAAAGGTTTTTTCTCCTGCTCACAGACAGCTGATGTGTTGTGCACTGAAGTCCACAAGTGAAGGCAAAAGGTGAGAGGAGTATAATTCAGAGATGCGAGAAGGAATTCTATAATTGCCAATGTGATCATGCTGTTTGTATGTGTCTGTTTTGAAAGTGAACTGTGTTTGAATGTGATCAGAGGTGAATTCATTCCACCTATTCTGTTGAAAAAAAGTTGTTTTAAAGAAAGCAAATGGAACGAAATGGGGGTAAACATTACCTGAATTTGTCAAAGAGAAACTCTTGTTTGCAACTGTCGGACGAATAATTACATCCTAGATCAGCTAGATGCAGGCCAGAGTGTGCAAGGCGGTATTGAATGTGTCACTGTCTGTCACATTGAATACTCAAATATTTCGCTCGACCTGTGAACCTACGTTGTAGCCGTTCATTCATAGGCTCGGTTGTAACAACCTCATGATGGCTATAAGGAACACTAGAGTATCATGACATGGAGTAGCTTAAATGTATTGATGTTACATTGAGCTGGGTGAACGGAATATGAATGACCGTCATCCAAAATGCTGTGATAGAAATAAGGCCATGCTCATAAAAAAGGGGCAAGTATATAGGTGCATAGTATATACAGACTGCACTACCAGACCCCACCGCAAGGGGCATAGTATATACAGACTGCACTACCAGACCCCACCGCAAGGGGCATAGTATATACAGACTGCACTACCAGACCCCACCGCAAGGGGCATAGTATATACAGACTGCACTACCAGACCCCACCACAGGGGGCATAGTATATACAGACTGCACTACCAGACCCCACCACAGGGGGCATAGTATATACAGACTGCACTACCAGACCCCACCACAGTGAGCATAGCCATTATTTCTGATTTAACCAAAACATGACAATAAAGAAATACATGCTGTACATCTAACATTGATTTATTGTGAGGTTTAGCTACAATGTTTCTGGAGGGGAGGGCATCTCCTCCCCTCATGACTCCAGTAGTGGACCTCTCCTCCCCTCAGGATTGCGCTGGTGGACCTCTCCTCCCCTCATGACTCCAGTGATGGACCTCTCCTCCCCTCAGGACTCCAGTGGAAGACCTCTCCTCTCTCTGGACTCCAGTGTGTCTCCCCTCAGGACTCCAGTGGTGGACCTCTCCTCTCCCCTCCAGGACTCCAGTGGTGGACCTCTCCTCCCCTCAGGACTCCAGTGGTGGACCTCTCCTCCCCTCAGGACTCCAGTGGTGGACCTCTCCTCCCCTCATGACTCCAGTGGTGGACCTCTCCTCCCCTCATGACTCCAGTGGTGGACCTCTCCTCCCCTCATGACTCCAGTGGTGGACCTCTAATCCCCTCATGACTCCAGTAGTGGACCTCTCCTCCCCTCATGACTCCAGTAGTGGACCTCTCCTCCCCTCAGGACTCCAGTGGTGGACCTCTCCTCCTCATGACTCAGTTGACCTCTCCTCCCCTCATGACTCCAGCGGTGGACCTCTCCTACCCTTGTGACTCCAGTGGACCTCTCCTCCTCTCATAACTCCAGTGATGGACATCTCCTCCCCTCAGGACTCCAGTAGTGGATCTCCTCCCATGATGATTCTCCTGGACATCCCTCCCCTCAGGACCCCAGTGGACTCCAGTGGTGGACCTCTCCTCCCCTCATGACTCCAGTGATGGACCTCTCCTCCCTCATGACTCCAGTGGACATCTCCAGTGGTGGACATCTCCTCCCATGATGATTCCAGTAGTGGACATCTCCTCCCATCATGATTCCAGTAGTGGACATCTCCTCCATCCAGTGGTGGACCTCTCCTCCCCTCAGGACTCCAGTAGTGGACATCTCCTCCCATGATGATTCCAGTAGTGGACATCTCCTCCCATGATGATTCCAGTAGTGGACATCTCCTCCCATGATGATTCCAGTAGTGGACATCTCCTCCCATGATGATTCCAGTAGTGGACATCTCCTCCCATGATGATTCCAGTAGTGGACATCTCCTCCCATGATGATTCCAGTAGTGGATATCTCCTCCCATGATGATTCCAGTAGTGGACATCTCCTCCCATGATGATTCCAGTAGTGGACATCTCCTCCCATGATGATTCCAGTAGTGGATATCTCCTCCCATGATGATTCCAGTAGTGGACATCTCCTCCCATGATGATTCCAGTAGTGGATATCTCCTCCCATGATGATTCCAGTAGTGGACATCTCCTCCCATGATGATTCCAGTAGTGGACATCTCCTCCATGAGGATTCCAGTAGTGGACATCTCCTCCCATGAGGATTCCAGTAGTGGACATCTCCTCCCATGATGATTCCAGTAGTGGACATCTCCTCCCCTCAGGACTCCTGGAACCTTCAGTACCAGCTGATGAGGAGTGATGGGAATGGGTCACATTTTGTCTCTTGTAAAACATGTAGGTCCACTCCTCAAATAAAGAAATGTAACTACAGTATTCTGACTTTAGACCATTTTCTATTTAGATACAGTAACATCACCTTATGTGACATGCTGTTGCTGCATGTTAATGACCTGACTAGGCTACTTTAAAATGTGTCAACCCCAGAACTCACACATAGGCTACGCCTGCTTCTACTAACACTTACAGTAGACTACTTCTTGTTTCCACGCAGTGACAGTAAGTTGACTCACTGTTCAAGACCTCTCCTCTTCACTTCACTCTGTAAGTACACTTGACAATATCTTGAAATATAGTTTTAGTTTTGATGTTTTTAGCCAAACATCACATGACTGCCTGTATCTTTGTACTTGTTGGTTTATTTTGAACTGTGTTATGGTTGTTACATCAGGGCCTGTATTCATAAAGTGTCTCAGACGGTCCATATAATTATGATCTAAAAGGCTAAACTGATCCCAGATCAGCTCTCCTACTCTGATACACATTGTGAATACTGACTCTGGACTTTGGTTTCATGTGTTTAGTTTAGTTCAGTTTATTCATTTACATGTTTAAAACATGATCAGTAGAGTTTGCCAGTAATACCCAGATCTCTATTCAATATGGTCATGTTCACTGCCACAGTATAACAGGGTCAAGAATAACTGTGCGTGTGAATGCATTTTGACATATTAATCTGATTCGTGGATTTACAGTCACGACCAATATGATTGGCCCCCTTGGCAAATTCTGAGCTATATTCTATGCTACAAAAGATGGGAAGTACATTGTACATGGTGTTTCACATGAAGACGTTATGCTATTTTAAGAGCTCTGAGAGCAACAGAGTGACAGTAAGAGTGAGAGTGATGAGTTGATGCTTCACAAGAGCTTTAGGAGTAGTATTAACATGAGACACAGTGATGGTGGGTTGTGTTTAGGAGTAGTATTAACATGAGACACAGTGATGGTGGGTTGTGTTTAGGAGTAGTAATAACATGAGACAGTGATGGTGGGTTGTGTTTAGGAGTAGTATTAACATGAGACACAGTGTTGGTGGGTTGTGTTTAGGAGTAGTATTAACATGAGACACAGTGATGGTGGGTTGTGTTTAGGAGTAGTATTAACATGAGACACAGTGATGGTGGGTTGTGTTTAGGAGTAGTATTAACATGACACACAGTGAGAAACATTACTATACAGAACATGTTCCTATGTAACTCAGTTGGTAGAACATGGCACCTGCAACGTAATGGGTTTGGTTACCAGGACCACCCATATGTAAAATATATGCACACAGGACTGTATATTGATTTGGAATGTTGAGTTGACTGAACTGCATAATTTATGGACAGCAGACTACAATACATGACACAGTCAATACAGCAGGCTATGGTGATGTTCATTGGATTATCTGCTAGCTAAAGCTACTAAAAGTACTGTACAACAGAGGAGGCTGGTGGGCGGAGATATAGGAGGATGGACTCATTGTAATGGCTGGAATGAATGGAACACTATCCATTAATTTTATTCCTATTACTGCCAAAGGAATGAGGACGTAATATGAGGACTGGAGGCTGCAGTAATGTTGAGAAGCCAGTAGGTGGAGCTCTAGTCTAGAACACTGGAACCTTCAGTACCACTTTGAGGCAGCTGATGAGGAGTGATGGGAATGGGTCATATTTAGCCTGTTTATAAAATCTAGGCCCACTCCTCAAATATACAAATACAACTATTTTCTGACATGTTGTTTATGCACGTTAATGTCTTAACATCCTGACTAGGCTACTTTTGAAATGTGTCAACCACAGAACTCACACTTACAGTAGGATACTTCTTGTTTCTCTGCACTGCCAGTAAGTGTTGTTGGTTCAGATGAACTGACTCAGCATCACCTCCCTGTTAACCAGGGTAGGGAGAAGTGTTGACATCTATACTGTGTAGGATGTGTGTTTGAACATTTCTACGTCCATAACAGCCAGCTCTCTAGACTTTGATGCAGACTCAATGGGCCTTATGTACATTCCCCTAGATAGTGTCTGTACTGAATATCCACCATTTTGTCCAACTGTCATATGTTTCTTGACCCCCTAACTAGTGTCATACTTTCCCAGGTAGGAAGGAGGAGTTAGGGGTGGATGGGAGGGTGAAGATCCAATGGAGAGGTTTACCCCCCTGACAGTCCCATTGAGTCTGATTATGGGATAGAACATGGGGTGGGGGTAAATATGGGCATCCCTTCTGATAGGCCACACCCACAGGAAGTGTCACTAAGTGACGTTGTTGAACAGATGCATGGACTTCTGATTGTTCTCATCCTGGACGGGAGGCAGGAAGGGACAAAAAGCACAATGGGTAAGAAGCAGCTGGAGAGAAGGTTTAGTTATATTTTCATGTATCTCTCTCCTCCTAGAAATCCTGTTGTATAAGAACCCAAAGTGAACCGGAGGGCCTTGTTGTGGTCACAATAACACCCTTTGACGTCCCTGTGGTCCTTCACACATTCCTGAGTCAGTACCTAGGGATTAGTAGAGGTCATCCAGACCGTTTTTACATGTGTAACAGCTGGATCTCGTCTGAGCGGTTAGCTGGATATGCCGAGACCTGCTGCGTACTTAATGCTGAGTGGTTTAGGTTCTGCCCACTATAGTGCTGTCTGGTTAGAACATGGTGTTGAGGCCCGTCTCTCTACTCTTGATGGTCACCACCACCACATACATGCAGACACATCTGTTTCCATTTGAAGATGTTTTATATTATTGTGTGGTTATATTCGCTGGTCTCACACTGCAGTAAGGAACTGCATGTCAAAAGTCTATCAGCAACACAACACTTCTTCTCAAGACTGACCATGTCGTGCACTAACTGAAGGTGAGGGGAGGCGGTGTCCTGCAGCACATCCAAGCACCCTGATTGGTTGGATGAACAGCGGTGCAAAGGGTGATTGACAGGGCTGCAGGCCAATCAAGTTGAGAGGGCATGTAAACACACACGGTCATACCATACCCATAGGGCTCTGGTCAAAGGAAGTGCACTATTTGGGACGCAATCAGTGTAAAGAAATGACAGTGGCATATTGTACTACTACAGACATCAGTGTTTGGGTGATTAAATGTGACTTTGTCAAGTAGCCAATGTTGTGTTTCACCATTCTATCTGATTAATTGAATGTGTTTGTAGAATAGAATGAATGACATCATGGAACTGTCCAAATGTAAATGGAACTTTGACCTGTTCCATGTAGAACTTAGAGGGACAAGGCAACACATTCTAAGATATTATAAACATTCCATATAGAATAGTCAACATATTGTTAACATAGTTCTGTATTTATTGAAAGTAGAAATGGGAGACATTTTGTCTATTATAGAAATGTAGGACCCTCTCTAATACAGTAACCTCCGTTCTCTGACATGCTGTTCTGGTCCTCATGCATGTTAATGTCTTAAAGAGGAAGGAAAGGACTGTTCTGTATCAGCTACTTGTGTTCTGACTACTATAAATATGTATCAACCACAGAACACACACTTACCAGCAGTTCCCACTCAATACCAGTCAGTTAACTCACTGTACAAGACTCTCCCCTTCAGTCTGTAAGTACTCTTGATATCTTGAAATATAGTTTTTTGTTTTTAGCTGTAAGTCATCTCCTCAAGGGTCTCAGGCTTGGAGTGCTGATCTAGGATCAGGTCCTCCTGGTCCATATAATTATGATCTAAATGGGAAAACTAATGCTAGATCCTTCTCTGAGACACTTTGTAAATACAGACACTATCATATAATGATGATATAAAAGGTGTGTGTGACTTGTTGTTTATCCTCACAGCTTGGGGATAGGAGGTGTCATTCAAGCTGGTGGTAAATGCCTTGCTCAAAATGGCAGAGGTTTCCACCTTGCCAGGTCTGGGATTTGAACCAGTAATGTTTCAGTTACTGGCCCAACGTTCTTAACCGCTAGACTACCTGCTGATACCGCTGACACACCATATTACCAAACTATTATGAAGAATGTGATTTACACACCATCCACCCAAGGCTGTGATGATGATGTGTTGTTATATCTGCATCCCAAATGACACCATATTCACTATAGAGTGCACTACTTTTGACTAGAGTCCTACCTGCTGCCCCTGATGGTTTGTATGTAGTTATTCACCAGCTATAGAGTGAGTTGTTGTTTATGTTTCTAAGACTGCAGGGTGGGAGATGCAACAATGGCCTTGAGAACAGCAGGAAGTGTGTTGGTGGTCTTTCTCTGGTCTGTGGCAGGTATGGTCTCATTCTTATCTTTTAGTTGCTCTGTTTATCAATCTACAGACATTTCTAAAAGGATAAGAATCATAATGTTATTCTGGTGTGTTCTGTTAGGAGTCTCCACTTCACTTTAAATAGTTATCTTTCACACCTCACTGAGTGATGCTTATCTGTGGTTTCCATTCACACTCAAATCAGGAACTATGGCAACAAAGTGTTGGCAAACCCTACAGTCACTGTGAGGCAATATATCTTGTCTTCATTCTGATACCATTGTGTTGTGTGACTTGTGTTTCAGTGGTACTGGGTCAGTATGGCTGGAGTGTGACATACACCACTCAGAGTATCTGTACCTTGAAGGGGTCATCAGTGAATCTGTTCTGCTCTTACACATATCCCAGTGGTTATACAGTCACAACAACCTTCTGGTTCACTAAATGGGGGACTGGTATAGAACCTGAAGATCTAGGTCAGGACCCAGAGTATGCAGGTCGTCTGGAGTATCATGGAGATAAGAAGAAAGACTGTACCCTGAGAATCACAGACCTGAGAGAGAGAGACTCAGCTACGTACAAGTTCAGATTACTAACAGATCAGGAAGGAGGGAAATATTATGGAGATCCTGGAGTCACTCTGTCTGTAACAGGTACAGTAACATGCTTTATGCTGCTAGTCTGTTGAATTAATATCTACTGTCCATTTAGGTCTAGAAATTGGATTTGTATATATGAAACAGATTTGAGAATTAAATGAGTTTGAGAATGTCTTGCATCATGTGATTAAACTATAGAACAGGTGATGCAGGGTTTTAATGTTGTGATCTACTCCAGCTCTGCAGGTGAAGGTGACTCCTGCTGCAAATGGACAGAAGACACTGACCTGTAGCACCACCTGTACTCTGACTAACAACCCCACCTACATCTGGTACAAGAACGGACAACATCTAGATGAGAGCACCTCCCCCCAGTACAAATACTCAGTCTCCAGTAACTATGATGACAGTTACTCCTGTGCTGTAAAAGGCCATGAGGATCTCCACTCTCCTGCAGTGTGTAAGTGTGAATTTAACTCAGTATTCTAGTATACCTTTTCAAGTATAACTCTTCTGTCTGCTAAACAGGCCTCACAGTTGTGACTGCAACACTTTGACAAGACAGGATGGCTTAACTACTTTAGATTAGTGAAGCTCACGATTCCACTGTGTAAATGATGTCCTCTTTATGTTTCAGGTGTTCAGGGTCAGAGCTGCTACAGAGTGACTTACACCAAAGAGGAGAATCTGTGTCTTGAAGGGGTCAACAGTGGACATATCCTGTACTTATGTTGGTTATTATTACACCACATCATCATTCTGGTTTAGAAGTGATAAGTCGGCCCTGAAGACCTAACCAGAGACCCAGGGGATGCAGGTCGTGTGAAGTTTGGAACATACAAGGTCCCTCCACCCTGAGAATCACAGATCTGAGAGAGGACTCAGCTGAGTATCGCTTCACTTTAAAACTCACAACTTTGAATGGGGTCATAGTTTCCCAGGAACAACTCTGTCTGTCGCAGGTAATACTACACTGTATGATACAACTGTAAATCATATTGAATTACAGGATAAATATATTAACCATCCTGTTGACACAGAGGTGTATGTGGTTTTATACATATTGTTTCAGGTCTGCAGGTGAAGGTGACTCCTGCTGCAGAGGGACAGAAGACACTGACCTGTAGCACCACCTGTACTCTGACTGACAACCCCACCTACATCTGGTACAAGAATGGACAGAATGTATAAGCCCATTGTCTCCTCCCCCATGTATCCATCAGCAGTGAGGATGCAGACAGCTACTTCTGTGCTGTAAAAGGCCATCTCAGCTCTCCTACAGTGTGTGAGTACAGTACAATAGTACAATATTCTACTTAGCAAGTATCATGTATTCAGGTTAAAGAGACCTCTTACTTTATCAATCATTACAGAACAAAAATATATATTTTTACTAATTGCTAATATTACTTTGACAAAATATTTGGTATTTTCCAACAGATAAACCAAAGAACCCCTCAGTGTCAGTCAGTCCCTCTGGTGAAATAGTGGAGGGCAGTTCAGTGACTCTGACCTGCAGCAGTGATGCCAACCCACCTGTCCAGAGTTACACCTGGTGGTACAAGAAGAATGGAGGTGACTATCAGAGTATGACAGGACCACAGCATGTCTTCAGTCACATCCAGTCATCTGACAGTGGAGAGTACTACTGTGAGTCCCAGAATGAGATGGGGACAGACAGGTCTGGGACCATCAACATGGATGTGAATGTGAGTAAAGTACATCTCAGTGTTTCAATGAGAGGGTAGCAAAACAATTATAACTAAATACAGTAGTCCCTTAACCCTATCATCACAAATGAGTATTTGTTAACGTTTTGTGTAAGTTAGAGTTTTAGATAGTTCTCTAACTAAACAGATAATTTATTTTGACATGACATGTCATTTGTAAATATACTACTGTGTTAAATATACTACTGTGTTAAATATACTACTGTGGTGAATATACTACTGTGTTAAAATATACTACTGTGGTGAATATACTACTGTGGTAAATATGCTACTGTGGTAAATATACTACTGTGGTAAATATACTACTGTGGTAAATATACTCTGTGGTAAATATACTACTGTGGTAAATATACTACGTGGTAAATATCCTACTGTGGTAAATATACTACTGTGGTAAATATACTACTGTGTTAAATATTACTGTGGTAAATATACTACTGTGGTAAATATACCACTGTGGTAAATATACTACTGTGGTAAATATACTACTGTGGTAAATATACTACTGTGGTAAATATACTACTGTGGTAAATATACTACTGTGGTAAATATACTACTGTGGTAAATATACTACTGTGTTAAATATACTACTGTGGTAAATATACTACTGTGGTAAATAGACACTTGTTAAATATACTACTGTGGTAAATATACTACTGTGGTAAATATACTCTAAATGTATTACTGTGGTAAATATACTACTGTGGTAAATATAGTTGTGGTAGATATACTACTGTGGTAAATATACTACTGTGTTAAATATACTACTGTGGTAAATATACTAGTCATATCCCTCTGACAAATTCTCCTTTACATCAGATGCCCAAAGAACCCCTCAGTGTCAGTCAGTCCCTCTGGTGAAATAGTGGAGGGCAGTTCAGTGACTCTGACCTGCAGCAGTGATGCCAACCCACCTGTGGACAAATACACCTGGTACAAGAAGAACGTAACCTCACCAAAAGCATCAGGAAAGACCTTACAGCATCACTAACATCATCTCTGAGGACAGAGGAGAATATTACTGTGAGGCTGAGAATAAATATGGACGTCTCAACTCTTCTTCTGTGTCTGTGGA
>NW_027008691.1:0-60000 GCF_036934945.1 Oncorhynchus masou masou
GAAGCTGTTCAGCAGTCTTATGGCTTGGGGGTAGAAGCTGTTCAGCAGTCTTATGGCTTGGGGGTAGAAGCTGTTCAGCAGTCTTATGGCTTGGGGGCAGAAGCTGTTCAGCCGACTTATGGCTTGGGGGTAGAAGCTGTTCAGCAGTCTTATGGCTTGGGGGTAGAAGCTGTTCAGCAGTCTTATGGCTTGGGGGTAGAAACTGTTCAGCAATCCCCAGTGGCTTGGAGGTAGAAGCTGTTCAGCAGTCTTGCTGGCTTGGGGGTAGAAACTGTTCAGCAATCTGATGGCTTGGAGGTAGAAGCTGTTCAGCAGTCTTATGGCTTAGGTGAAAACTGTTCAGCAATCTGATGGCTTGGAGGTAGAAGCTGTTCAGCAGTCTGATGGCTTGGGGTAGAAACTTGTTCAGCAATCTGATGGCTTGGAGGTGAAGCTGTTCAGCAGTCTTATGGCTTAGGTGAAGCTGTTCAGCAGTCTTATGGCTTGGAGGTAGAAGCTGTTCAGCAGTCTTATGGCTTGAGGTAGAAGCTGTTCAGCAATCTGATGCCTTGGAGGTAGAAGCTGTTTAGCAGTCTTATGGCTTGGAGGTAGAAGCTGTTCAGCAATCTGATGGCTTGGAGGTAGAAGCTGTTCAGCAGTCTTATGGCTTGGAGGTAGAAGCTGTTCAGCAGTCTGATGGCTTGGGGGTAGAAGCTGTTCAGCAGTCTTATGGCTTGGGGGTAGAAGCTGTTCAGCAGTCTTATGGCTTGGGGTAGAAGCTGTTCAGCAGTCTTATGGCTTGGGGGCAGAAGCTGTTCAGCCGACTTATGGCTTTGGGGTAGGAAGCTGTTCAGCAGTCTTATGGCTTGGGGGTGGCTTTATTCAGCAGTCTTATGGCTTGGGGGTAGAAGCTGTTCAGCAGTCTTATGGCTTGGGGGCAGAAGCTGTTCAGCCGACTTATGGTTTTGGGGGTAGGAAGCTGTTCAGCAGTCTTATGGCTTGGGGGTAGAAGCTGTTCAGCAGTCTTATGGCTTGGGGGTAGAAACTGTTCAGCAATCTGATGGCTTGGAGGTAGAAGCTGTTCAGCAGTCTTATGGCTTGGGGGTAGAAACTGTTCAGCAATCTGATGGCTTGGAGGTAGAAGCTGTTCAGCAGTCTATGGCTTGGGGGTAGAAACTGTTCAGCAATCTGATGGCTTGAGGGCTGTTCAGCAGTCTGATGGCTTGGCGGTAGAAACTGTTCAGCAATCTGATGGCTTGGAGGTAGAAGCTGTTCAGCAGTCTTATGGCTTGGAGGTAGAAGCTGTTCAGCAGTCTGATGGCTTGGAGGTAGAAGCTGTTCAGCAGTCTTATGGCTTGGAGGTAGAAGCTGTTCAGCAATCTGATGCCTTGGAGGTAGAAGCTGTTCAGTCCTGGATGGCAGGGAGCTCTGTCCCAGTGATGTACTGGGCTGTCCTCACCACTCTCTGTAGCGCCATGCAATCGAGGGCGGTGCTGTTGTCATACCAGGCGGTGATGCAGCCAGTCAAAATGCTCTTAATGGTGAAGCTGTAGAACTTTCTGAGGATTTGAGGGCCCATGACAAAATGTTTAACCTGCCAAGGAACCTACCTTCCTCACAACTGTGCACGTGTGTGTGGACCCCCGTCTCCTGTATTCCAGGATCGATCAGCTCCTTGGTCTTATTGACGTTGTTGTCCCGGTATCACACTGCCAGGTCACTGACCTTCTCCCTGTAGGTAGACTCATTGTCGTCAGTGATCAGGCCTACCACCGTTGTGCAGAAAGCAAACTTGATGATGGTTTTGAAGTCGTGTACGTATGGCCATGCAGTCGTAGGTGAACAGGGAGTACACAGGGGACTAAGCACACCCCTGTGGGGCCCCTTTGAAGGTAAGTGTGGTGGAGGTGATGCTGCCTACCCTCACCACCTGGGGTCGGCCCATCAAGAATACCAGGATCCAGTTGCAGATGGAGGTGTTCAGACCCAGAGTCCTAAGTTTGATGACGAGGGTCAGAGGGGACAATGGTGTTGAACGCTGAGCTGTAGTCAATAAAGAGAATTCTCACATAGATATTCCTCTTATCTAGGTGGGTGAGCGCAGTGTGGAAAGCAATTGAGATTACGTCATCTATGGATCTGTTGGGGCGGTATGCAAACTGGAGAGGGTCTAGGGTGTCTGGGATGGTGGAGTTAATCTGTGCCATAACCAGCCTCTCAAAGCACTTCATGATTACAGATGTGAGTGCTACAGGGCAGTAGTCATTGCGTCATGAAGCCTTAGAGTTCTTGGGAACAGGAATGTTGATGGTCATCTTAAAACAGGGGGATTACAGACCGGGACAAGGAGAGATTGAAAATTACAGTGAATATGTCTGCCAGCTGTTCTGCGCATGGTCTGAGAATACGCCTGGAATACTGTTGGGTCCCGTGGACCTTGTGGGTGTTGACCTGACCTTACTCACGTTACTTTATCATAGAGCGAGAACACCCAATCCTCTCGGTCAGTGACGGCCCTCACACCTGGCATGATGTTGTTTACTGACAAACCGTGCATTAAATGCGTTGAGTTGGTCTGTAGAGAGGCATCGTTGGGCTGATCACGGCTGGTTTGTCCTTTGAAATCCGTAATGGACTGTACCGCTGTCACACGCGGTAGGCGTCAGTGTAATATGATTCCTATATTGTCCTTTTGTTCGTTTGATGACTCTGCGGAGGTCGTAATGGGACTTCTTGTGCACATTCCTGTCCTCGGCCGCATCCTCAGTCTTTGTGGTTGAATCTGTGTTTGAAATTCACTGCTCGACTGAGGGCTCTTACAGATAATTGTAATGTGGGTACAGAGATGAAGTAGTGATTCAAAAATCATGTTAATCACTATTATTACACACAGACAGAGTCCATGCAAATACTCATATGAGTTGGTAAGCACATTTTTACTCCTGAACTTACAGTATTTTGGCTGGCCATAACAATAGGGTTGAATATTATTGACTCATATTATTGACTCAAGATATTTCAGCTTTTCATTTGAAATAATTTATTAAACTTTTGAAAAACATGAATCCACTTTGACATTATGGGGTATTGTGTTAGAGTCAGTGTGATAAAACATCTAAATTTAAATCCATTTTCAATTCAGGCTGTAAAACAACAAAATGTGTAAGAAGTCAATGGGTGTGAACATTGTCTGATGGCACTCTAGGCAGAGTTTGCAGTTTTGGGACTATTCAATTGGTTCCATTGCGCCAGGCAAGCTCGATCAAGCCCAGTTAAAGTATTTTAAATAATTTCAAATAGTATTTGAACCTAGGTATGCGTTGAGGTCAACCATAGCCTGAGAATCAAATCATCAGTAGAATCTTTCAGGTACTCCCTACCAGTTTATCTTGAAACAGGGCTGTCAGCTCTGAGACATAAAATGTAAAAAGGTTTAGTCTGCCCTCTAGATGTAATAATCAGATTTAGCTGGGTTCCCTGTACATTCAGGTAGTGTATTAGTGTAATAATCAGATTTAGCTGGGTTCCCTGTACATTCAGGTAGTGTATTAGTGTAATAATCAGATTTAGCTGGGTTCCTGTACATTCAGGTAGTGTATTAGTGTAATAATCAGATTTAGCTGGGTTCCCTGTACATTCAGGTAGTGTATTAGTGTAATAATCAGATTTAGCTGGGTTCCCTGTACATTCAGGTAGTGTATTAGTGTAATAATCAGATTTAGCTGGGTTCCTGTACATTCAGGTAGTGTATTAGTGTAATAATCAGATTTAGCTGGGTTCCCTGTACATTCAGGTAGTGTATTAATGTAATAATCAGATTTAGCTGGGTTCCCTGTACATTCAGTAATAATCAGATTTAGTTCCTGTATCAGATAGTGTAATAATCAGATTTAGCTGGGTTCCCTGTACATTCAGATAGTGTATTCATGTAATAATCAGATTTAGCTGGGTTCCCTGTACATTCAGATAGTGTATTAGTGTAATAATCAGATTTAGCTGGGTTCCCTGTACATTCAGATAGTGTATTAGTGTAATAATCAGATTTAGCTGGGTTCCCTGTACATTCAGATAGTGTATTATGTAATAATCAGATTTAGCTGGGTTCCCTGTACATTCAGATAGTGTATTCATGTAATAATCAGATTTAGCTGGGTTCCCTGTACACATTCAGATAGGTTCCCTGTACATTAGTGTAATAATCAGATTTAGCTGGGTTCCCTGTACATTCAGGTAGTGTATTAATGTAATAATCAGATTTAGCTGGGTTCCCTGTACATTCAGGTAGTGTATTAGTGTAATAATCAGATTTAGCTGGGTTCCCTGTACATCCAGGTAGTGTATTAATGTAATAATCAGATTTAGCTGGGTTCCCTGTACATTCAGGTAGTGTATTAGTGTAATAATCAGATTTAGCTTTTTAAATAGTTTTACACACACAGATTTTTCCAAATCTGAAAGTCTGCCAGTCTGGGCCCGAGTCAGTGAATCTAGTTTTGGCCCAGACAGCATCTCTGTTGTGTATGACTTCAGATAGCTCTGGACTGAACCAAGGGAAAAACCTATTTTTAATTCTCAGTTTTTTTAAAGGGAGCATGTTTATCTTCAATACAATTGAAAACATTTGAGAAGTGTTTCAGAGCCAACTCTGGGTCAGGTATAGATGCAATACAATCAAAGTCACCAAAATAAAGACCAGTTCACTGAAATGTTTAAAATTCCTCATGTTGATTAAACAAGGTTTGGTTCGAGGCATCCGTATATCCCTGACACATACAAGGGGACAGCGGTCACTAATATCCACAGTAAACACTCCACTCCCAGCATATTTCTCTGGAGTATTTGTAAATATGAGGTCAAAGTCGATTTTGTAAGGTCTTTTAAGTTTGGACGGGTAGGCTTTGCAATCAGCTGGGACAATTTTAGATGAGTATAAAAATCCTTTAAACAGTCAGCATCCTTTGCTCCCCGTGCGAGATTAAAGTCTCCAGCGATCAACACCTCTGGAGTAGTCAAAATAGCAATTTAATCAGTGACTTCAATTGACTTTTTACGACGAACCGGATTGTCACAAGACCTGGGTCCTGTCCTGGCCAACACATCATGTGCAGTCATTTTCCATTTCATAATATTCAACTCTAAACACTCCTGCTGGTATTTCAAAAGTTTGAGGATGTGGAGCTTTTCTGTTGACGGGAGACACAATGTTTTCTGTTGACGGGGAGACACAACGTTTTCTGTTGACGGGGAGACACAACGTTTTCTGTTGATGGGAGACACAACGTTTTAGTGTTTGGATGAAAAGTCTCCCAGAACTCACTCGCTTTTATGTGTTGTCCAAACCATTTGAGTGTTGATGAGAAAGGAGACCGTTTGGGATCCAAATCTGAAACCCAAGGTTGATGAGAAAGGAGGCCGTGTGGGATCCAAATCTGAAACCCAAGGTTGATGAGAAAGGAGACCGTGTGGGATCCAAATCTGAAACCCAAGGTTGATGAGAAAGGAGACCGTGTGGGATCCAAATCTGAAACCCAAGGTTGATGAGAAAGGAGACCGTGTGGGATCCAAATCTGAAACCCAAGGTTGATGAGAAAGGAGACCGTGTGGGATCCAAATCTAATATAATAATATATCCCATTTAGCAGACGCTTTTGTCCAAAGCAACTTACAAGTCGTCTGGGGCCACTACTTTTACATATGGGTGGCCCCAGTGGGAATCGAACCCACGACGCTTGGCGTTGCAAGCGCCATGCTCTACCGACTGAGCCACACAGGACTCAAATCTGAAACCCAAGGTTGATGAGAAAGGAGACCGTGTGGGATCCAAATCTGAAACCCAAGGTTGATGAGAAAGGAGACCGTGTGGGATCCAAATCTGAAACCCAAGGTTGATGAGAAAGGAGACCGTGTGGGATCCAAATCTGAAACCCAAGGTTGATGAGAAAGGAGGCCGTGTGGGATCCAAATCTGAAACCCAAGGTTGATGAGAAAGGAGATCGTGTGGGATCCAAATCTGAAACCCAAGGTTGATGAGAAAGGAGACCGTGTGGGATCCAAATCTGAAACCCAAGGTTGATGAGAAAGGAGACCGTGTGGGATCCAAATCTGAAACCCAAGGTTGATGAGAAAGGAGACCGTGTGGGATCCAAATCTGAAACCCAAGGTTGATGAGAAAGGAGACCGTGTGGGATCCAAATCTGAAACCCAAGGTTGATGAGAAAGGAGACCGTGTGGGATCCAAATCTGAAACCCAAGGTTGATGAGAAAGGAGGCCGTGTGGGATCCAAATCTGAAACCCAAGGTTGATGAGAAAGGAGATCGTGTGGGATCCAAATCTGAAACCCAAGGTTGATGAGAAAGGAGACCGTGTGGGATCCAAATCTGAAAACCCAAGGTTGATGAGAAAGGGAGACCGTGTGGGATCCAAATCTGAAACCCAAGGTTGATGAGAAAGGAGGCCGTGTGGGATCCAAATCTGAAACCCAAGGTTGATGAGAAAGGAGACCGTGTGGGATCCAAATCTGAAACCCAAGGTTGATGAGAAAGGAGACCGTGTGGGATCCAAATCTGAAACCCAAGGTTGATGAGAAAGGAGACCGTGTGGGATCCAAATCTGAAACCCAAGGTTGATGAGAAAGGAGACCGTGTGGGATCCAAATCTGAAACCCAAGGTTGATGAGAAAGGAGACCGTGTGGGATCCAAATCTGAAACCCAAGGTTGATGAGAAAGGAGACCGTGTGGGATCCAAATCTGAAACCCAAGGTTGATGAGAAAGGAGGCCGTGTGGGATCCAAATCTGAAACCCAAGGATGATGAGAAAGGAGATCGTGTGGGATCCAAATCTGAAACCCAAGGTTGATGAGAAAGGAGACCGTGTGGGATCCAAATCTGAACCCAAGGTTGATGAGAAAGGAGACCGTGTGGGATCCAAATCTGAAACCCAAGGTTGATGAAAGGAGACCTTGTGGGATCCAAATCTGAAACCCAAGGTTGATGAGAAAGGAGACCGTGTGGGATCCAAATCTGAAACCCAAGGTTGATGAAAAAGGAGACCGTGTGGGATCCAAATCTGAAACCCAAGGTTGATGAGAAAGGAGACCGTGTGGGATCCAAATCTGAAACCCAAGGTTGATGAGAAAGGAGACCGTGTGGGATCCAAATCTGAAACCCAAGGTTGATGAGAAAGGAGACCGTGTGGGATCCAAATCTGAAACCCAAGGTTGATGAGAAAGGAGACCGTGTGGGATCCAAATCTGAAACCCAAGGTTGATGAGAAAGGAGACCGTGTGGGATCCAAATCTGAAACCCAAGGTTGATGAGAAAGGAGACCGTGTGGGATCCAAATCTGAAACCCAAGGTTGATGAGAAAGGAGACCGTGTGGGATCCAAATCTGAAACCCAAGGTTGATGAGAAAGGAGACCGTGTGGGATCCAAATCTAATATAATAATATATCCCATTTAGCAGACGCTTTTGTCCAAAGCGACTTACAAGTCGTCTGGGGCCACTACTTTTACATATGGGTGGCCCCAGTGGGAATCGAACCCACGACGCTTGGCGTTGCAAGCGCCATGCTCTACCGACTGAGCCACACAGGACTCAAATCTGAAACCCAAGGTTGATGAGAAAGGAGACCGTGTGGGGATCCAAATCTGAAACCCAAGGTTGATGAGAAAGGAGACCGTGTGGGATCCAAATCTGAAACCCAAGGTTGATGAGAAAGGAGACCGTGTGGGATCCAAATCTGAAACCCAAGGTTGATGAGAAAGGAGGCCGTGTGGGATCCAAATCTGAAACCCAAGGTTGATGAGAAAGGAGATCGTGTGGGATCCAAATCTGAAACCCAAGGTTGATGAGAAAGGAGACCGTGTGGGATCCAAATCTGAAACCCAAGGTTGATGAGAAAGGAGACCGTGAGAAAGGAGTGGGATCCAAATCTGAAACCCAAGGTTGATGAGAAAGGAGACCGTGTGGGATCCAAATCTGAAACCCAAGGTTGATGAGAAAGGAGACCGTGTGGGATCCAAATCTGAAACCCAAGGTTGATGAGAAAGGAGACCGTGTGGGATCCAAATCTGAAACCCAAGGTTGATGAGAAAGGAGACCGTGTGGGATCCAAATCTGAAACCCAAGGTTGATGAGAAAGGAGATCGTGTGGGATCCAAATCTGAAACCCAAGGTTGATGAGAAAGGAGACCGTGTGGGATCCAAATCTGAAACCCAAGGTTGATGAGAAAGGAGACCGTGTGGGATCCAAATCTGAAACCCAAGGTTGATGAGAAAGGAGACCGTGTGGGATCCAAATCTGAAACCCAAGGTTGATGAGAAAGGAGACCGTGTGGGATCCAAATCTGAAACCCAAGGTTGATGAGAAAGGAGACCAAGGTTGTGGGATCCAAATCTGAAACCCAAGGTTGATGAGAAAGGAGACCGTGTGGGATCCAAATCTGAAACCCAAGGTTGATGAGAAAGGAGACCGTGTGGGATCCAAATCTGAAACCCAAGGTTGATGAGAAAGGAGACCGTGTGGGATCCAAATCTGAAACCCAAGGTTGATGAGAAAGGAGACCGTGTGGGATCCAAATCTGAAACCCAAGGTTGATGAGAAAGGAGACCGTGTGGGATCCAAATCTGAAACCCAAGGTTGATGAGAAAGGAGACCGTGTGGGATCCAAATCTGAAACCCAAGGTTGATGAGAAAGGAGACCGTGTGGGATCCAAATCTGAAACCCAAGGTTGATGAGAAAGGAGACCGTGTGGGATCCAAATCTGAAACCCAAGGTTGATGAGAAAGGAGACCGTGTGGGATCCAAATCTGAAACCCAAGGTTGATGAGAAAGGAGACCGTGTGGGATCCAAATCTGAAACCCAAGGTTGATGAGAAAGGAGACCGTGTGGGATCCAAATCTGAAACCCAAGGTTGATGAGAAAGGAGACCGTGTGGGATCCAAATCTGAAACCCAAGGTTGATGAGAAAGGAGACCGTGTGGGATCCAAATCTGAAACCCAAGGTTGATGAGAAAGGAGACCGTGTGGGATCCAAATCTGAAACCCAAGGTTGATGAGAAAAGGATCTGACCCCGTGTGGGATCCAAATCTGAAACCCAAGGTTGATGAGAAAGGAGACCGTGTGGGATCCAAATCTGAAACCCAAGGTTGATGAGAAAGGAGACCGTGTGGGATCCAAATCTGAAACCCAAGGTTGATGAGAAAGGAGGCCGTGTGGGATCCAAATCTGAAACCCAAGGTTGATGAGAAAGGAGACCGTGTGGGATCCAAATCTGAAACCCAAGGTTGATGAGAAAGGAGACCGTGTGGGATCCAAATCTGAAACCCAAGGTTGATGAGAAAGGAGACCGTGTGGGATCCAAATCTGAAACCCAAGGTTGATGAGAAAGGAGACCGTGTGGGATCCAAATCTGAAACCCAAGGTTGATGAGAAAGGAGACCGTGTGGGATCCAAATCTGAAACCCAAGGTTGATGAGAAAGGAGACCGTGTGGGATCCAAATCTGAAACCCAAGGTTGATGAGAAGGAGACCGTGTGGGATCCAAATCTGAAACCCAAGGTTGATGAGAAAGGAGACCGTGTGGGATCCAAATCTGAAACCCAAGGTTGATGAGAAAGGAGACCGTGTGGGATCCAAATCTGAAACCCAAGGTTTGATGAAAGGAGACGTGTGGGATCAAATCTGAAACCCAAGGTTGATGAGAAAGGAGACCGTGTGGGATCCAAATCTGAAACCCAAGGTTGATGAGAAAGGAGACCGTGTGGGATCAAATCTGAAACCCAAGGTTGATGAGAAAGGAGACCGTGTGGGATCCAAATCTGAAACCCAAGGTTGATGAGAAAGGAGACCGTGTGGGATCCAAATCTGAAACCCAAGGTTGATGAGAAAGGAGACCGTGTGGGATCCAAATCTGAAACCCAAGGTTGATGAGAAAGGAGACCGTGTGGGATCCAAATCTGAAACCCAAGGTTGATGAGAAAGGAGACCGTGTGGGATCCAAATCTGAAACCCAAGGTTGATGAAACCCAAGGTTGATGAGAAAGGAGACCGTGTGGGATCCAAATCTGAAACCCAAGGTTGATGAGAAAGGAGACCGTGTGGGATCCAAATCTGAAACCCAAGGTTGATGAGAAAGGAGACCGTGTGGGATCCAAATCTGAAACCCAAGGTTGATGAGAAAGGAGACCGTGTGGGATCCAAATCTGAAACCCAAGGTTGATGAGAAAGGAGACCGTGTGGGATCCAAATCTGAAACCCAAGGTTGATGAGAAAGGAGACCGTGTGGGATCCAAATCTGAAACCCAAGGTTGATGAGAAAGGAGACCGTGTGGGATCCAAATCTGAAACCCAAGGTTGATGAGAAAGGAGACCGTGTGGGATCCAAATCTGAAACCCAAGGTTGATGAGAAAGGAGACCGTGTGGGATCCAAATCTGAAACCCAAGGTTGATGAGAAAGGAGACCGTGTGGGATCCAAATCTGAAACCCAAGGTTGATGAGAAAGGAGACCGTGTGGGATCCAAATCTGAAACCCAAGGTTGATGAGAAAGGAGACCGTGTGGGATCCAAATCTGAAACCCAAGGTTGATGAGAAAGGAGACCGTGTGGGATCCAAATCTGAAACCCAAGGTTGATGAGAAAGGAGACCGTGTGGGATCCAAATCTGAAACCCAAGGTTGATGAGAAAGGAGATCGTGTGGGATCCAAATCTGAAACCCAAGGTTGATGAGAAAGGAGACCGTGTGGGATCCAAATCTGAAACCCAAGGTTGATGAGAAAGGAGACCGTGTGGGATCCAAATCTGAAACCCAAGGTTGATGAGAAAGGAGACCGTGTGGGATCCAAATCTGAAACCCAAGGTTGATGAGAAAGGAGACCGTGTGGGATCCAAATCTGAAACCCAAGGTTGATGAGAAAGGAGACCGTGTGGGATCCAAATCTGAAACCCAAGGTTGATGAGAAAGGAGACCGTGTGGGATCCAAATCTGAAACCCAAGGTTGATGAGAAAGGAGACCGTGTGGGATCCAAATCTGAAACCCAAGGTTGATGAGAAAGGAGACCGTGTGGGATCCAAATCTGAAACCAAATCTGAAACCCAAGGTTGATGAGAAAGGAGAAACCCAAGGTTGTGTGGGATCCAAATCTGAAACCCAAGGTTGATGAGAAAGGAGACCGTGTGGGATCCAAATCTGAAACCCAAGGTTGATGAGAAAGGAGACCGTGTGGGATCCAAATCTGAAACCCAAGGTTGATGAGAAAGGAGACCGTGTGGGATCCAAATCTGAAACCCAAGGTTGATGAGAAAGGAGACCGTGTGGGATCCAAATCTGAAACCCAAGGTTGATGAGAAAGGAGACCGTGTGGGATCCAAATCTGAAACCCAAGGTTGATGAGAAAGGAGACCGTGTGGGATCCAAATCTGAAACCCAAGGTTGATGAGAAAGGAGACCGTGTGGGATCCAAATCTGAAACCCAAGGTTGATGAGAAAGGAGACCGTGTGGGATCCAAATCTGAAACCCAAGGTTGATGAGAAAGGAGACCGTGTGGGATCCAAATCTGAAACCCAAGGTTGATGAGAAAGGAGACCGTGTGGGATCCAAATCTGAAACCCAAGGTTGATGAGAAAGGAGACCGTGTGGGATCCAAATCTGAAACCCAAGGTTGATGAGAAAGGAGACCGTGTGGGATCCAAATCTGAAACCCAAGGTTGATGAGAAAGGAGACCGTGTGGGATCCAAATCTGAAACCCAAGGTTGATGAGAAAGGAGACCGTGTGGGATCCAAATCTGAAACCCAAGGTTGATGAGAAAGGAGGCCGTGTGGGATCCAAATCTGAAACCCAAGGTTGATGAGAAAGGAGACCGTGTGGGATCCAAATCTGAAACCCAAGGTTGATGAGAAAGGAGACCGTGTGGGATCCAAATCTGAAACCCAAGGTTGATGAGAAAGGAGACCGGTGGGATCCAAATCTGAAACCCAAGGTTGATGAGAAAGGAGACCGTGTGGGATCCAAATCTGAAACCCAAGGTTGATGAGAAAGGAGACCGTGTGGGATCCAAATCTGAAACCCAAGGTTGATGAGAAAGGAGACCGTGTGGGATCCAAATCTGAAACCCAAGGTTGATGAGAAAGGAGACCGTGTGGGATCCAAATCTGAAACCCAAGGTTGATGAGAAAGGAGACCGTGTGGGATCCAAATCTGAAACCCAAGGTTGATGAGAAAGGAGACCGTGTGGGATCCAAATCTGAAACCCAAGGTTGATGAGAAAGGAGACCGTGTGGGATCCAAATCTGAAACCCAAGGTTGATGAGAAAGGAGACCGTGTGGGATCCAAATCTGAAACCCAAGGTTGATGAGAAAGGAGACCGTGTGGGATCCAAATCTGAAACCCAAGGTTGATGAGAAAGGAGACCGTGTGGGATCCAAATCTGAAACCCAAGGTTGATGAGAAAGGAGACCGTGTGGGATCCAAATCTGAAACCCAAGGTTGATGAGAAAGGAGACCGTGTGGGATCCAAATCTGAAACCCAAGGTTGATGAGAAAGGAGACCGTGTGGGATCCAAATCTGAAACCCAAGGTTGATGAGAAAGGAGACCGTGTGGGATCGTGTGGGATCAAATCTGAAACCCAAGGTTGATGAGAAAGGAGACCGTGTGGGATCCAAATCTGAAACCCAAGGTTGATGAGAAAGGAGACCGTGTGGGATCCAAATCTGAAACCCAAGGTTGATGAGAAAGGAGACCGTGTGGGATCCAAATCTGAAACCCAAGGTTGATGAGAAAGGAGACCGTGTGGGATCCAAATCTGAAACCCAAGGTTGATGAGAAAGGAGACCGTGTGGGATCCAAATCTGAAACCCAAGGTTGATGAGAAAGGAGACCGTGTGGGATCCAAATCTGAAACCCAAGGTTGATGAGAAAGGAGACCGTGTGGGATCCAAATCTGAAACCCAAGGTTGATGAGAAAGGAGACCGTGTGGGATCCAAATCTGAAACCCAAGGTTGATGAGAAAGGAGGCCGTGTGGGATCCAAATCTGAAACCCAAGGTTGATGAGAAAGGAGACCGTGTGGGATCCAAATCTGAAACCCAAGGTTGATGAGAAAGGAGACCGTGTGGGATCCAAATCTGAAACCCAAGGTTGATGAGAAAGGAGACCGTGTGGGATCCAAATCTGAAACCCAAGGTTGATGAGAAAGGAGACCGTGTGGGATCCAAATCTGAAACCCAAGGTTGATGAGAAAGGAGACCGTGTGGGATCCAAATCTGAAACCCAAGGTTGATGAGAAAGGAGACCGTGTGGGATCCAAATCTGAAACCCAAGGTTGATGAGAAAGGAGACCGTGTGGGATCCAAATCTGAAACCCAAGGTTGATGAGAAAGGAGACCGTGTGGGATCCAAATCTGAAACCCAAGGTTGATGAGAAAGGAGACCGTGTGGGATCCAAATCTGAAACCCAAGGTTGATGAGAAAGGAGACCGTGTGGGATCCAAATCTGAAACCCAAGGTTGATGAGAAAGGAGACCGTGTGGGATCCAAATCTGAAACCCAAGGTTGATGAGAAAGGAGACCGTGTGGGATCCAAATCTGAAAAGGTTGATGAGAAAGGGAGGCCGTGGTGGGATCCAAATAATAATATATCCCATTTAGCAGACGCTTTTGTCCAAAGCAACTTACAAGTCGTCTGGGGCCACAACTTTTACATATGGGTGGAAAGTGGGATCGTGGGATCCAAATCTGAAACGCAAGGCGTTGAGAAAGCGTGGGCCATGCTCTACCGACTGAGCCACACAGGACTCAAATCTGAAACCCAAGGTTGATGAGAAAGGAGACCGTGTGGGATCCAAATCTGAAACCCAAGGTTGATGAGAAAGGAGACCGTGTGGGATCCAAATCTGAAACCCAAGGTTGATGAGAAAGGAGACCGTGTGGGATCCAAATCTGAAACCCAAGGTTGATGAGAAAGGAGGCCGTGTGGGATCCAAATCTGAAACCCAAGGTTGATGAGAAAGGAGATCGTGTGGGATCCAAATCTGAAACCCAAGGTTGATGAGAAAGGAGACCGTGTGGGATCCAAATCTGAAACCCAAGGTTGATGAGAAAGGAGACCGTGTGGGATCCAAATCTGAAACCCAAGGTTGATGAGAAAGGAGACCGTGTGGGATCCAAATCTGAAACCCAAGGTTGATGAGAAAGGAGACCGTGTGGGATCCAAATCTGAAACCCAAGGTTGATGAGAAAGGAGACCGTGTGGGATCCAAATCTGAAACCCAAGGTTGATGAGAAAGGAGGCCGTGTGGGATCCAAATCTGAAACCCAAGGTTGATGAGAAAGGAGATCGTGTGGGATCCAAATCTGAAACCCAAGGTTGATGAGAAAGGAGACCGTGTGGGATCCAAATCTGAAACCCAAGGTTGATGAGAAAGGAGACCGTGTGGGATCCAAATCTGAAACCCAAGGTTGATGAGAAAGGAGGCCGTGTGGGATCCAAATCTGAAACCCAAGGTTGATGAGAAGGAGACCGTGTGGGATCCAAATCTGAAACCCAAGGTTGATGAGAAAGGAGACCGTGTGGGATCCAAATCTGAAACCCAAGGTTGATGAGAAAGGAGACCGTGTGGGATCCAAATCTGAAACCCAAAGGTTGATGAGAAAGGAGACCGTGTGCCACACAGGATCCAAATCTGAAACCCAAGGTTGATGAGAAAGGAGACCGTGTGGGATCCAAATCTGAAACCCAAGGTTGATGAGAAAGGAGACCGTGTGGGATCCAAATCTGAAACCCAAGGTTGATGAGAAAGGAGGCCGTGTGGGATCCAAATCTGAAACCCAAGGATGATGAGAAAGGAGATCGTGTGGGATCCAAATCTGAAACCCAAGGTTGATGAGAAAGGAGACCGTGTGGGATCCAAATCTGAAACCCAAGGTTGATGAGAAAGGAGACCGTGTGGGATCCAAATCTGAAACCCAAGGTTGATGAGAAAGGAGACCTTGTGGGATCCAAATCTGAAACCCAAGGTTGATGAGAAAGGAGACCGTGTGGGATCCAAATCTGAAACCCAAGGTTGATGAAAAGGAGACCGTGTGGGATCCAAATCTGAAACCCAAGGTTGATGAGAAAGGAGACCGTGTGGGATCCAAATCTGAAACCCAAGGTTGATGAGAAAGGAGACCGTGTGGGATCCAAATCTGAAACCCAAGGTTGATGAGAAAGGGAGACCGTGTGGGATCCAAATCTGAAACCCAAGGTTGATGAGAAAGGAGACCGTGTGGGATCCAAATCTGAAACCCAAGGTTGATGAGAAAGGAGACCGTGTGGGATCCAAATCTGAAACCCAAGGTTGATGAGAAAGGAGACCGTGTGGGATCCAAATCTGAAACCCAAGGTTGATGAGAAAGGAGACCGTGTGGGATCCAAATCTAATATAATAATATATCCCATTTAGCAGACGCTTTTGTCCAAAGCGACTTACAAGTCGTCTGGGGCCACTACTTTTACATATGGGTGGCCCCAGTGGGAATCGAACCCACGACGCTGGCGTTGCAAGCGCCATGCTCTACCGACTGAGCCACACAGGACTCAAATCTGAAACCCAAGGTTGATGAGAAAGGAGACCGTGTGGGATCCAAATCTGAAACCCAAGGTTGATGAGAAAGGAGACCGTGTGGGATCCAAATCTGAAACCCAAGGTTGATGAGAAAGGAGACCGTGTGGGATCCAAATCTGAAACCCAAGGTTGATGAGAAAGGAGGCCGTGTGGGATCCAAATCTGAAACCCAAGGTTGATGAGAAAGGAGAAATCAAGGTTGATGAGAAAGGGAGACCGTGGGATCCAAATCTGAAACCCAAGGTTGATGAGAAAGGAGACCGTGTGGGATCCAAATCTGAAACCCAAGGTTGATGAGAAAGGAGACCGTGTGGGATCCAAATCTGAAACCCAAGGTTGATGAGAAAGGAGACCGTGTGGGATCCAAATCTGAAACCCAAGGTTGATGAGAAAGGAGACCGTGTGGGATCCAAATCTGAAACTAAGGTTGATGAGAAAGAGGTTGAAATGAGAAATGAGACCGAGTGGGATCCAAATCTGAAACCCAAGGTTGATGAGAAAGGAGACCAGTGTGGGATCCAAATCTGAAACCCAAGGTTGATGAGAAAGGAGATCGTGTGGGATCCAAATCTGAAACCCAAGGTTGATGAGAAAGGAGACCGTGTGGGATCCAAATCTGAAACCCAAGGTTGATGAGAAAGGAGACCGTGTGGGATCCAAATCTGAAACCCAAGGTTGATGAGAAAGGAGACCGTGTGGGATCCAAATCTGAAACCCAAGGTTGATGAGAAAGGAGACCGTGTGGGATCCAAATCTGAAACCCAAGGTTGATGAGAGAAAGGAGACCGTGTGGGATCCAAATCTGAAACCCAAGGTTGATGAGAAAGGAGACCGTGTGGGATCCAAATCTGAAACCCAAGGTTGATGAGAAAGGAGACCGTGTGGGATCCAAATCTGAAACCCAAGGTTGATGAGAAAGGAGACCGTGTGGGATCCAAATCTGAAACCCAAGGTTGATGAGAAAGGAGACCGTGTGGGATCCAAATCTGAAAACCCAAGGTTGATGAGAAAGGAGACCGTGTGGGATCCAAATCTGAAACCCAAGGTTGATGAGAAAGGAGACCGTGTGGGATCCAAATCTGAAACCCAAGGTTGATGAGAAAGGAGACCGTGTGGGATCCAAATCTGAAACCCAAGGTTGATGAGAAAGGAGACCGTGTGGGATCCAAATCTGAAACCCAAGGTTGATGAGAAAGGAGACCGTGTGGGATCCAAATCTGAAACCCAAGGTTGATGAGAAAGGAGACCGTGTGGGATCCAAATCTGAAAAACCGTGTGGGATCCAAGGTTGATGATGAGAAAGGAGACCGTGTGGGATCCAAATCTGAAACCCAAGGTTGATGAGAAAGGAGACCGTGTGGGATCCAAATCTGAAACCCAAGGTTGATGAGAAAGGAGACCGTGTGGGATCCAAATCTGAAACCCAAGGTTGATGAGAAAGGAGACCGTGTGGGATCCAAATCTGAAACCCAAGGTTGATGAGAAAGGAGACCGTGTGGGATCCAAATCCTAGCAGACGTTGTCCAAACCCAAGGTTGATGAGAAGGAGACCGTGTGGGATCCAAATCTGAAACCCAAGGTTGATGAGAAAGGAGACCGTGTGGGATCCAAATCTGAAACCCAAGGTTGATGAGAAAGGAGACCGTGTGGGATCCAAATCTGAAACCCAAGGTTGATGAGAAAGGAGACCGTGTGGGATCCAAATCTGAAACCCAAGGTTGATGAGAAAGGAGACCGTGTGGGATCCAAATCTGAAACCCAAGGTTGATGAGAAAGGAGGCCGTGTGGGATCCAAATCTGAAACCCAAGGTTGATGAGAAAGGAGACCGTGTGGGATCCAAATCTGAAACCCAAGGTTGATGAGAAAGGAGACCGTGTGGGATCCAAATCTGAAACCCAAGGTTGATGAGAAAGGAGACCGTGTGGGATCCAAATCTGAAACCCAAGGTTGATGAGAAAGGAGACCGTGGGATCCAAATCTGGGATCCAAATCTGAAACCCAAGGTTGATGAGAAAGGAGGCCGTGTGGGATCCAAATCTGAAACCCAAGGTTGATGAGAAAGGAGACCGTGTGGGATCCAAATCTGAAACCCAAGGTTGATGAGAAAGGAGACCGTGTGGGATCCAAATCTGAAACCCAAGGTGATGAGAAAGGAGACCGTGTGGGATCCAAATCTGAAACCCAAGGTTGATGAGAAAGGAGACCGTGTGGGATCCAAATCTGAAACCCAAGGTTGATGAGAAAGGAGATGGGATCTGAAGGTTGAGGAAAGAAGGTTGTGTGGGATCCAAATCTGAAACCCAAGGTTGATGAGAAAGGAGACCGTGTGGGATCCAAATCTGAAACCCAAGGTTGATGAGAAAGGAGGCCGTGTGGGATCCAAATCTGAAACCCAAGGTTGATGAGAAAGGAGACCGTGTGGGATCCAAATCTGAAACCCAAGGTTGATGAGAAAGGAGACCGTGTGGGATCCAAATCTGAAACCCAAGGTTGATGAGAAAGGAGACCGTGTGGGATCCAAATCTGAAACCCAAGGTTGATGAGAAAGGAGACCGTGTGGGATCCAAATCTGAAACCCAAGGTTGATGAGAAAGGAGACCGTGTGGGATCCAAATCTGAAACCCAAGGTTGATGAGAAAGGAGACCGTGTGGGATCCAAATCTGAAACCCAAGGTTGATGAGAAAGGAGACCGTGTGGGATCCAAATCTGAAACCCAAGATCCAAATCTGAAACCAAGAGTTGATGAGAAAGGAGACCGTGTGGGATCCAAATCTGAAACCCAAGGTTGATGAGAAAGGAGACCGTGTGGGATCCAAATCTGAAACCCAAGGTTGATGAGAAAGGAGACCGTGTGGGATCCAAATCTGAAACCCAAGGTTGATGAGAAAGGAGACCGTGTGGGATCCAAATCTGAAACCCAAGGTTGATGAGAAAGGAGACCGTGTGGGATCCAAATCTGAAACCCAAGGTTGATGAGAAAGGAGACCGTGTGGGATCCAAATCTGAAACCCAAGGTTGATGAGAAAGGAGACCGTGTGGGATCCAAATCTGAAACCCAAGGTTGATGAGAAAGGAGACCGTGTGGGATCCAAATCTGAAACCCAAGGTTGATGAGAAAGGAGACCGTGTGGGATCCAAATCTGAAACCCAAGGTTGATGAGAAAGGAGGCCGTGTGGGATCCAAATCTGAAACCCAAGGTTGATGAGAAAGGAGATCGTGTGGGATCCAAATCTGAAACCCAAGGTTGATGAGAAAGGAGACCGTGTGGGATCCAAATCTGAAACCCAAGGTTGATGAGAAAGGAGACCGTGTGGGATCCAAATCTGAAACCCAAGGTTGATGAGAAAGGAGACCGTGTGGGATCCAAATCTGAAACCCAAGGTTGATGAGAAAGGAGACCGTGTGGGATCCAAATCTGAAACCCAAGGTTGATGAGAAAGGAGACCGTGTGGGATCCAAATCTGAAACCCAAGGTTGATGAGAAAGGAGACCGTGTGGGATCCAAATCTGAAACCCAAGGTTGATGAGAAAGGAGACCGTGTGGGATCCAAATCTGAAACCCAAGGTTGATGAGAAAGGAGACCGTGTGGGATCCAAATCTGAAACCCAAGGTTGATGAGAAAGGAGACCGTGTGGGATCCAAATCTGAAACCCAAGGTTGATGAGAAAGGAGACCGTGTGGGATCCAAATCTGAAACCCAAGGTTGATGAGAAAGGAGACCGTGTGGGATCCAAATCTGAAACCCAAGGTTGATGAGAAAGGAGATCGTGTGGGATCCAAATCTGAAACCCAAGGTTGATGAGAAAGGAGACCGTGTGGGATCCAAATCTGAAACCCAAGGTTGATGAGAAAGGAGACCCAAAGGTTGATGTGGGATCCAAATCTGAAACCCAAGGTTGATGAGAAAGGAGACCGTGTGGGATCCAAATCTGAAACCCAAGGTTGATGAGAAAGGAGACCGTGTGGGATCCAAATCTGAAACCCAAGGTTGATGAGAAAGGAGACCGTGTGGGATCCAAATCTGAAACCCAAGGTTGATGAGAAAGGAGACCGTGTGGGATCCAAATCTGAAACCCAAGGTTGATGAGAAAGGAGACCGTGTGGGATCCAAATCTGAAACCCAAGGTTGATGAGAAAGGAGACCGTGTGGGATCCAAATCTGAAACCCAAGGTTGATGAGAAACCGTGTGGGAGACCAAGGTTGATGAAGGAGACCGTGTGGGATCCAAATCTGAAACCCAAGGTTGATGAGAAAGGAGACCGTGTGGGATCCAAATCTGAAACCCAAGGTTGATGAGAAAGGAGACCGTGTGGGATCCAAATCTGAAACCCAAGGTTGATGAGAAAGGAGACCGTGTGGGATCCAAATCTGAAACCCAAGGTTGATGAGAAAGGAGACCGTGTGGGATCCAAATCTGAAACCCAAGGTTGATGAGAAAGGAGGCCGTGTGGGATCCAAATCTGAAACCCAAGGTTGATGAGAAAGGAGACCGTGTGGGATCCAAATCTGAAACCCAAGGTTGATGAGAAAGGAGACCGTGTGGGATCCAAATCTGAAACCCAAGGTTGATGAGAAAGGAGACCGTGTGGGATCCAAATCTGAAACCCAAGGTTGATGAGAAAGGAGACCGTGTGGGATCCAAATCTGAAACCCAAGGTTGATGAGAAAGGAGACCGTGTGGGATCCAAATCTGAAACCCAAGGTTGATGAGAAAGGAGACCGTGTGGGATCCAAATCTGAAACCCAAGGTTGATGAGGAAAGGAGAAATCGTGGGATCCAAATCTGAAACCCAAGGTTGATGAGAAAGGAGACCGTGTGGGATCCAAATCTGAAACCCAAGGTTGATGAGAAAGGAGACCGTGTGGGATCCAAATCTGAAACCCAAGGTTGATGAGAAAGGAGACCGTGTGGGATCCAAATCTGAAACCCAAGGTTGATGAGAAAGGAGACCGTGTGGGATCCAAATCTGAAACCCAAGGTTGATGAGAAAGGAGACCGTGTGGGATCCAAATCTGAAACCCAAGGTTGATGAGAAAGGAGGCCGTGTGGGATCCAAATCTGACCCAAGGTTGATGAGAAAAACCCAAGGTTGATGAGAAAGGAGACCGTGTGGGATCCAAATCTGAAACCCAAGGTTGATGAGAAAGGAGACCGTGTGGGATCCAAATCTGAAACCCAAGGTTGATGAGAAAGGAGACCGTGTGGGATCCAAATCTGAAACCCAAGGTTGATGAGAAAGGAGACCGTGTGGGATCCAAATCTGAAACCCAAGGTTGATGAGAAAGGAGACCGTGTGGGATCCAAATCTGAAACCCAAGGTTGATGAGAAAGGAGACCGTGTGGGATCCAAATCTGAAACCCAAGGTTGATGAGAAAGGAGACCGTGTGGGATCCAAATCTGAAACCCAAGGTTGATGAGAAAGGAGACCGTGTGGGATCCAAATCTGAAACCCAAGGTTGATGAGAAAGGAGACCGTGTGGGATCCAAATCTGAAACCCAAGGTTGATGAGAAAGGAGACCGTGTGGGATCCAAATCTGAAACCCAAGGTTGATGAGAAAGGAGACCGTGTGGGATCCAAATCTGAAACCCAAGGTTGATGAGAAAGGAGGCCGTGTGGGATCCAAATCTGAAACCCAAGGTTGATGAGAAAGGAGATCGTGTGGGATCCAAATCTGAAACCCAAGGTTGATGAGAAAGGGGACCGTGTGGGATCCAAATCTGAAACCCAAGGTTGATGAGAAAGGAGACCGTGTGGGATCCAAATCTGAAACCCAAGGTTGATGAGAAAGGAGACCGTGTGGGATCCAAATCTGAAACCCAAGGTTGATGAGAAAGGAGACCGTGTGGGATCCAAATCTGAAACCCAAGGTTGATGAGAAAGGAGACCGTGTGGGATCCAAATCTGAAACCCAAGGTTGATGAGAAAGGAGACCGTGTGGGATCCAAACAGAAACAACCTCTCCTCTACTTTGATCATAGCTGTTGTTCAGATATTGTGATTGAGACCTGTACCAGATCATAAAGATTGTCACTGTGTGTTACTGTGACACATCTTTCATTTCATGACAGGCCGGTACAAGCCAGGGGCCGCGGTCTACTCTCCATACTGTTCTCATTCAGTCTCTGATTTTGAAACAATATCAATAAAGCCATTTTCAATTCGATATAGAAGGAAACAGTTATATGTATATTCAAAACAACGACGAGTCCAACACAGAACTCAATTGTCCCCGTTTTGAGCTTCTCACACAATATGGATACATAAACGCACGAATACATCAACTAAACAGAAAACAACTGTTGACACCTGAAGAAGCCAAGTTGACATTGACCTTGTTTCTGCTTGTGGTTTGTGGTATGGTCGGTTGGTTGTAACTATATAAATTCAAAGCAAAGCAATGTGCAGAAAATAGTAAGGCGCGGTAAACCCTGTTGCATGGAATTCATGTATAAAATATACACCTCAAAGAACAGCTGTACACAGAAAATAACACAGGAACTGTTTTGAAGCGTAACCCTGTTAGAAAACACCGTATTACAAGGGCACATTGCTGTGATTAAAAATGAAAGGTTTTAGTTCTCAAGCTACATAAAGAATGTGCATGTCTAAGTCCCAAATGGTACTACTTTTGACCAGGGCCCATAGGGTACTACATAGGGAATAGGGCTCTGGTCTATAGTAGTGTACTACATAGGGAATAGGGCTCTGGTCTATAGTAGTGTACTATATAGGGAATAGGGCTCTGGTCTATAGTAGTGTACTATATAGGGAATAGGGCTCTGGTCTATAGTAGTGTACTACATAGGGAATAGGGCTCTGGTCTATAGTAGTGTACTATATAGGGAATAGGACTCTGGTCTATAGTAGTGTACTATATAGGGAATAGGGCTCTGGTCTATAGTAGTGTACTATATAGGGAATAGGGCTCTGGTCTATAGTAGTGTACTATATAGGGAATAGGACTCTGGTGTATAGTAGTGTACTATATAGGGAATAGGGCTCTGGTCTATAGTAGTGTACTATATAGGGAATAGGGCTCTGGTCTATAGTAGTGCACTATATAGGGAATAGGGCTCTGGTCTATAGTAGTGTACTATATAGGGAATAGGGCTCTGGTCTATAGTAGTGCACTATATAGGGAATAGGGCCCTGGTCTATAGTAGTGTACTATATAGGGAATAGGGCTCTGGTCTATAGTAGTACACTATATAGGGAATAGGGCTCTGGTCTATAGTAGTGTACTATATAGGGAATAGGGCTCTGGTCTATAGTAGTGTACTATATAGGGAATAGGGCTCTGGTCTATAGCAGTGTACTATATAGGGAATAGGGCTCTGGTCTATAGTAGTGTACTATATAGGGAATAGGGCTCTGGTCTATAGCAGTGTACTATATAGGGAATAGGGCTCTGGTCTATAGTAGTGTACTATATAGGGAATAGGGCTCTGGTCTATAGTAGTGTACTATATAGGGAATAGGGCTCTGGTCTATAGTAGTACCACTATATAGGGAATAGGGCTCTGGTCTATAGTAGTGTAGTATATAGGGAATAGGGCTCTGGTCTATAGTAGTGTACTATATAGGGAATAGGGCTCTGGTCTATAGTAGTACCACTATATAGGGAATAAGGCTCTGGTCTATAGTAGTACCACTATATAGGGAATAGGGCTCTGGTCTATAGTAGTGTACTATATAGGGAATAGGGCTCTGGTCTATAGTAGTGTACTATATAGGGAATAGGGCTCTGGTCTATAGTAGTGTACTATATAGGGAATAGGGCTCTGGTCTATAGTAGTACCACTATATAGGGAATAGGGCTCTGGTCTATAGTAGTGTACTATATAGGGAATAGGGCTCTGGTCTATAGTAGTGTACTATATAGGGAATAGGGCTCTGGTCTATAGTAGTGCACTATATAGGGAATAGGGCCCTGGTCTATAGTAGTGTACTATATAGGGAATAGGGCTCTGGTCTATAGTAGTACACTATATAGGGAATAGGGCTCTGGTCTATAGTAGTGTACTATATAGGGAATAGGGCTCTGGTCTATAGTAGTGTACTATATAGGGAATAGGGCTCTGGTCTATAGCAGTGTACTATATAGGGAATAGGGCTCTGGTCTATAGTAGTGTACTATATAGGGAATAGGGCTCTGGTCTATAGCAGTGTACTATATAGGGAATAGGGCTCTGGTCTATAGTAGTGTACTATATAGGGAATAGGGCTCTGGTCTATAGTAGTGTACTATATAGGGAATAGGGCTCTGGTCTATAGTAGTACCACTATATAGGGAATAGGGCTCTGGTCTATAGTAGTGTAGTATATAGGGAATAGGGCTCTGGTCTATAGTAGTGTACTATATAGGGAATAGGGCTCTGGTCTATAGTAGTACCAGGGCTCTGGTCTATAGTAGTACCACTATATAGGGAATAAGGCTCTGGTCTATAGTAGTACCACTATATAGGGAATAGGGCTCTGGTCTATAGTAGTGTACTATATAGGGAATAGGGCTCTGGTCTATAGTAGTGTACTATATAGGGAATAGGGCTCTGGTCTATAGTAGTGTACTATATAGGGAATAGGGCTCTGGTCTATAGTAGTACCACTATATAGGGAATAGGGCTCTGGTCTATAGTAGTGTACTATATAGGGAATAGGGCTCTGGTCTATAGTAGTGTACTATATAGGGAATAGGGCTCTGGTCTATAGTAGTGTACTATATAGGGAATAGGGCTCTGGTCTATAGTAGTACCACTATATAGGGAATAGGGCTCTGGTCTATAGTAGTGTAGTATATAGGGAATAGGGCTCTGGTCTATAGTAGTGTACTATATAGGGAATAGGGCTCTGGTCTATAGTAGTGTACTATATAGGGAATAGGGCTCTGGTCTATAGTAGTGTACTATATAGGGAATAGGGCTCTGGTCTATAGTAGTACCACTATATAGGGAATAGGGCTCTGGTCTATAGTAGTGTAGTATATAGGGAATAGGGCTCTGGTCTATAGTAGTGTACTATATAGGGAATAGGGCTCTGGTCTATAGTAGTACCACTATATAGGGAATAGGGCTCTGGTCTATAGTAGTACCACTATATAGGAATAGGGCTCTGGTCTATAGTAGTGTACTATATAGGGAATAGGGCTCTGGTCTATAGTAGTGTACTATATAGGGAATAGGGCTCTGGTCTATAGTAGTGTACTATATAGGGAATAGGGCTCTGGTCTATAGTAGTGTACTATATAGGGAATAGGGCTCTGGTCTATAGTAGTGTACTATATAGGGAATAGGGCTCTGGTCTATAGTAGTGTACTATATAGGGAATAGAGCTCTGGTCTATAGTAGTGTACTATATAGGGAATAGGGCTCTGGTCTATAGCAGTGTATTATATAGGGAATAGGGCTCTGGTCTATAGTAGTGTACTATATAGGGAATAGGGCTCTGGTCTATAGTAGTGTACTATATAGGGAATAGGGCTCTGGTCTATAGTAGTGTACTATATAGGGAATAGAGCTCTGGTCTATAGTAGTGTACTATATAGGGAATAGGGCTCTGGTCTATAGCAGTGTATTATATAGGGAATAGGGCTCTGGTCTATAGTAGTGTACTATATAGGGAATAGGGCTCTGGTCTATAGCAGTGTATTATATAGGGAATAGGGCTCTGGTCTATAGTAGTACCACTATATAGGGAATAGGGCTCTGGTCTATAGTAGTGTACTACATAGGGAATAGGGCTCTGGTCTATAGTAGTGTACTATATAGGGAATAGGGCTCTGGTCTATAGTAGTGTACTATATAGGGAATAGGGCTCTGGTCTATAGTAGTGTACTATATAGGGAATAGGGCTCTGGTCTATAGTAGTGTACTATATAGGGAATAGGGCTCTGGTCTATAGTAGTACCACTATATAGGGAATAGGGCTCTGGTCTATAGTAGTGTACAATATAGGGAATAGGGCTCTGGTCTATAGTAGTGTACTATATAGGGAATAGGGCTCTGGTCTACAGTAGTGTACTGTATAGGGAATAGGGCTCTGGTCTATAGTAGTGTACTATATAGGGAATAGGGCTCTGGTCTATAGTAGTGTACTATATAGGGAATAGGGCTCTGGTCTATAGTAGTGTACTATATAGGGAATAGGGCTCTGGTCTACAGTAGTGTACTGTATAGGGAATAGGGCTCTGGTCTATAGTAGTGTACTATATAGGGAATAGGGCTCTGGTCTATAGTAGTACCACTATATAGGGAATAGGGCTCTGGTCTATAGTAGTGCAATATATAGGGAATAGGGCTCTGGTCTATAGTAGTGCACTATATAGGGAATAGGGCTCTGGTCTATAATAGTGTACTATATAGGGAATAGGGCTCTGGTCTATAGTAGTGCACTATATAGGGAATAGGGCTCTGGTCTATAGTAGTGTACTATATAGGGAATAGGGCTCTGGTCTATAGTAGTGTACTATATAGGGAATAGGGCTCTGGTCTATAGTAGTGCACTATATAGGGAATAGGGCTCTGGTCTATAGTAGTGTACTATATAGGGAATAGGGCTCTGGTCTATAGTAGTACCACTATATAGGGAATAGGGCTCTGGTCTATAGTAGTGTACTATATAGGGAATAGGGCTCTGGTCTATAGCAGTGTACTATATAGGGAATAGGGCTCTGGTCTATAGTAGTACCACTATATAGGGAATAGGGCTCTGGTCTATAGTAGTGTACTATATAGGGAATAGGGCTCTGGTCTATAGTAGTGTACTATATAGGAATAGGGGCTCTGGTCTATAGTAGTGTACTATATAGGGAATAGGGCTCTGGTCTATAGTAGTACCACTATATAGGGAATAGGGCTCTGGTCTATAGTAGTGTAGTATATAGGGAATAGGGCTCTGGTCTATAGTAGTGTACTATATAGGGAATAGGGCTCTGGTCTATAGTAGTGTACTATATAGGGAATAGGGCTCTGGTCTATAGTAGTGTACTATATAGGGAATAGGGCTCTGGTCTATAGTAGTAGTACCTATATAGGGAATAGGGCTCTGGTCTATAGCTATATAGGGAATAGGGCTCTGGTCTATAGTAGTGTACTATATAGGGAATAGGGCTCTGGTCTATAGTAGTGTACTATATAGGGAATAGGGCTCTGGTCTATAGTAGTAGTACCACTATATAGGGAATAGGGCTCTGGCTCTGGTCTATAGTAGTACCACTATATAGGGAATAGGGCTCTGGTCTATAGTAGTGTACTATATAGGGAATAGGGCTCTGGTCTATAGTAGTGTACTATATAGGGAATAGGGCTATAGTAGGTCTATAGTAGCTCTGTCTATAGTAGTGTACTATATAGGGAATAGGGCTCTGGTCTATAGTAGTGTACTATATAGGGAATAGGGCTCTGGTCTATAGTAGTGTACTATATAGGGAATAGGGCTCTGGTCTATAGTAGTGTACTATATAGGGAATAGGGCTCTGGTCTATAGTAGTGTACTATATAGGGAATAGGGCTCTGGTCTATAGTAGTGTACTATATAGGGAATAGGGCTCTGGTCTATAGTAGTGTACTATATAGGGAATAGGGCTCTGGTCTATAGTAGTGTACTATATAGGAATAGGGCTCTGGTCTATAGTAGTGTACTATATAGGGAATAGGGCTCTGGTCTATAGTAGTGTACTATATAGGGAATAGGGCTCTGGTCTATAGTAGTGTATTATATAGGGAATAGGGCTCTGGTCTATAGTAGTGTACTATATAGGGAATAGGGCTCTGGTCTATAGCAGTGTATTATATAGGGAATAGGGCTCTGGTCTATAGTAGTACCACTATATAGGGAATAGGGCTCTGGTCTATAGTAGTGTACTATATAGGGAATAGGGCTCTGGTCTATAGTAGTGTACTATATAGGGAATAGGGCTCTGGTCTATAGTAGTGTACTATATAGGGAATAGGGCTCTGGTCTATAGTAGTGTACTATATAGGGAATAGGGCTCTGGTCTATAGTAGTGTACTATATAGGGAATAGGGCTCTGGTCTATAGTAGTACCACTATATAGGGAATAGGGCTCTGGTCTATAGTAGTGTACCACTATATAGGGAATAGGGCTCTGGTCTATAGTAGTGAATAGGGCTCTGGTCTATATACTATATAGGGAATAGGGCTCTGGTCTATAGTAGTGTACTGTCTATATAGGGAATAGGGCTCTCTGGTCTATATAGGGAATAGGGCTCTGTACTATATAGGGAATAGGGCTCTGGTCTATAGTAGTGTACTATATAGGGAATAGGGCTCTGGTCTATAGTAGTGTACTATATAGGGAATAGGGCTCTGGTCTATAGTAGTGTACTGTATAGGGAATAGGGCTCTGGTCTATAGTAGTGTACTATATAGGGAATAGGGCTCTGGTCTATAGTAGTACCACTATATAGGGAATAGGGCTCTGGTCTATAGTAGTACCACTATATAGGGAATAGGGCTCTGGTCTATAGTAGTGCACTATATAGGGAATAGGGCTCTGGTCTATAGTAGTACCACTATATAGGGAATAGGGCTCTGGTCTATAGTAGTGCACTATATAGGGAATAGGGCTCTGGTCTATAGTAGTGTACCACTATATAGGGAATAGGGCTCTGGTCTATAGTAGTGTACTATATAGGGAATAGGGCTCTGGTCTATAGTAGTGTACTATATAGGGAATAGGGCTCTGGTCTATAGTAGTGTACTATATAGGGAATAGGGCTCTGGTCTAAAGTAGTGTACTTTATAGGGAATAGGGCTCTGGTCTATAGTAGTGTACTATATAGGGAATAGGGCTCTGGTCTATAGTAGTACCACTATATAGGGAATAGGACTCTGGTCTATAGTAGTACACTATATAGGGAATAGGACTCTGGTCTATAGTAGTGAACTATATAGGGATTAGGGTTCTGGTCTATAGTAGTATCACTATATAGGGATTAGGGCTCTGGTTGTGGTCTATAGAATAGTAGCACTATATAGGGAATAGGGCTCTGGTCTATAGTAGTGTACTATAGGGAATAGGGTTCACTGGTCTATAGTAGTGATATATATAGTAGGTCTATAGTAGTACATAATAGTACTATATAGGGAATAGGGCTCTGGTCTATAGTAGTGCAACTATATAGGGAATAAGGCTCTGGTCTATAGTAGTACCACTATATAGGGAATAGGACTCTGGTCTATAGTAGTACACTATATAGGGAATAAGACTCTGGTCTATAGTAGTGCACTATATAGGGAATTTTACTCTGGTCAATAGTAGTACCACTATATAGGGAATAGGGCTCTGGTCTATAGTAGTGCACTATATAGGGAATAGGGCTCTGGTCTATAGTAGTACCACTATATAGGGAATAGGGCTCTGGTCTATAGTAGTGCACTATATAGGGAATAGGGCTCTGGTCTATAGTAGTGCACTATATAGGGAATAGGGCTCTGGTCTATAGTAGTGCGCTATATAGGGAATAGGACTCTGGTCTATAGTAGTACGCTATATAGGGAATAGGGCTCTGGTCTATAGTAGTGCACTATATAGGGAATAGGGCTCTGGTCTATAGTAGTACCACTATATAGGGAATAGGGCTCTGGTCTATAGTAGTGTACTATATAGGAAATAGGGCTCTGGTCTATTGTAGTGCACTATATAGGAAATAGGGCTCTGGTCTATAGTAGTGTACTATATAGGAAATAGGGCTCTGGTCTATAGTAGTACCACTATATAGGGAATAGGACTCTGGTCTATAGTAGTACCACTATATAGGGAATAGGACTCTGGTCTACAGTAGTACTACTATATAGGGAATAGGGCTCTGGTCTATAGTAGTGCAATATATTGGGAATAGGGCTCTGGTCTATAGTAGTGCACTACATAGGGAATAGGGCTCTGGTCTATAGTAGTGCACTATATAGGGAATAGGACTCTGGTCTATAGTAGTGCACTATATAGGGAATAGGGTTCTGGTCTATAGTAGTACCACTATATAGGGAATAGGGCTCTGGTCTATAGTAGTGCACTATATAGGGAATAGGGCTCTGGTCTATAGTAGTGCACTATATAGGGAATAGGGTTCTGGTCTATAGTAGTGCACTATATAGGGAATAGGGCTCTGGTCTATAGTAGTGCACTATATAGGGAATAGGGCTCTGGTCTATAGTAGTGCACTATATAGGGAATAGGGCTCTGGTCTATAGTAGTACCACTATATAGGGAATAGGGCTCTGGTCTATAGTAGTGCACTATATAGGGAATAGGGCTCTGGTCTATAGTAGTGCACTATATAGGGAATAGGGCTCTGGTCTATAGTAGTGCACTATATAGGGAATAGGGCTCTGGTCTACAGTAGTGTACTGTGTAGGGAATAGGGCTCTGGTCTATAGTAGTGTACTATATAGGGAATAGGGCTCTGGTCTATAGTAGTACCACTATATAGGGAATAGGACTCTGGTCTATAGTAGTACACTATATAGGGAATAGGACTCTGGTCTATAGTAGTGCACTATATAGGGATTAGGGTTCCGGTCTATAGTAGTATCACTATATAGGGATTAGGGTTGTGGTCTATAGTAGTGCACTATATAGGGAATAGGGCTCTGGTCTATAGTAGTGCACTATATAGGAATAGGGCTCTGGTCTATAGTAGTGCACTATATAGGGAATAGGACTCTGGTCTATAGTAGTGCAACTATATAGGGAATAAGGCTCTGGTCTATAGTAGTACCACTATATAGGGAATAGGACTCTGGTCTATAGTAGTAAACTATATAGGGAATAGGACTCTGGTCTATAGTAGTGTACTATATAGGGAATAGGGCTCTGGTCTATAGTAGTACCACTATATAGGGATTAGGGTTCTGGTCTATAGTAGTGCACTATATAGGGAATAGGACTCTGGTCTATAGTAGTGTACTATATAGGGAATAGGACTCTGTTCTATAGTAGTGCAACTATATAGGGAATAAGGCTCTGGTCTATAGTAGTACCACTATATAGGGAATAGGACTCTGGTCTATAGTAGTACACTATATAGGGAATAGGACTCTGGTCTATAGTAGTGCACTATATAGGGAATAGCACTCTGGTCAATAGTAGTACCACTATATAGGGAATAGGGCTCTGGTCTATAGTAGTACCACTATATAGGGAATAGGGCTCTGGTCTATAGTAGTGCATTATATAGGGAATAGGGCTCTGGTCTATAGTAGTGCACTATATAGGGAATAGGGCTCTGGTCTATAGTAGTGCACTATATAGGGAATAGGACTCTGGTCTATAGTAGTACACTATATAGGGAATAGGGCTCTGGTCTATAGTAGTGCACTATATAGGGAATAGGGCTCTGGTCTATAGTAGTACCACTATATAGGGAATAGGGCTCTGGTCTATAGTAGTGTACTATATAGGAAATAGGGCTCTGGTCTATAGTAGTGCACTATATAGGAAATAGGGCTCTGGTCTATAGTAGTGTACTATATAGGAAATAGGGCTCTGGTCTATAGTAGTACCACTATATAGGGAATAGGACTCTGGTCTATAGTAGTACCACTATATAGGGAATAGGGCTCTGGTCTATAGTAGTGCAATATATTGGGAATAGGGCTCTGGTCTATAGTAGTGCACTATATAGGGAATTTTACTCTGGTCAATAGTAGTACCACTATATAGGGAATAGGGCTCTGGTCTATAGTAGTGCACTATATAGGGAATAGGGCTCTGGTCTATAGTAGTACCACTATATAGGGAATAGGGCTCTGGTCTATAGTAGTGCACTATATAGGGAATAGGGCTTCAGTCTATAGTAGTGCACTATATAGGGAATAGGGCTCTGGTCTATAGTAGTGCGCTATATAGGGAATAGGACTCTGGTCTATAGTAGTACACTATATAGGGAATAGGGCTCTGGTCTATAGTAGTGCACTATATAGGGAAAAGGGCTCTGGTCTATAGTAGTACCACTATATAGGGAATAGGGCTCTGGTCTATAGTAGTGTACTATATAGGAAATAGGGCTCTGGTCTATTGTAGTGCACTATATAGGAAATAGGGCTCTGGTCTATAGTAGTGTACTATATAGGAAATAGGGCTCTGGTCTATAGTAGTACCACTATATAGGGAATAGGACTCTGGTCTATAGTAGTACCACTATATAGGGAATAGGACTCTGGTCTACAGTAGTACAACTATATAGGGAATAGGGCTCTGGTCTATAGTAGTGCAATATATTGGGAATAGGGCTCTGGTCTATAGTAGTGCACTATATAGGGAATAGGGCTCTGGTCTATAGTAGTGCACTATATAGGGAATAGGACTCTGGTCTATAGTAGTGCACTATATAGGGAATAGGGTTCTGGTCTATAGTAGTACCACTATATAGGGAATAGGGCTCTGGTCTATAGTAGTGCACTATATAGGGAATAGGGCTCTGGTCTATAGTAGTGCACTATATAGGGAATAGGGTTCTGGTCTATAGTAGTGCACTATATAGGGAATAGGGCTCTGGTCTATAGTAGTGCACTATATAGGGAATAGGGCTCTGGTCTATAGTAGTGCACTATATAGGGAATAGGGCTCTGGTCTATAGTAGTACCACTATATAGGGAATAGGGCTCTGGTCTATAGTAGTGCACTATATAGGGAATAGGGCTCTGGTCTATAGTAGTGCACTATATAGGGAATAGGGCTCTGGTCTATAGTAGTGCACTATATAGGGAATAGGGCTCTGGTCTACAGTAGTGTACTATATAGGGAATAGGGCTCTGGTCTATAGTAGTGTACTATATAGGGAATAGGGCTCTGGTCTATAGTAGTACCACTATATAGGGAATAGGACTCTGGTCTATAGTAGTACACTATATAGGGAATAGGACTCTGGTCTATAGTAGTGCACTATATAGGGATTAGGGTTCCGGTCTATAGTAGTATCACTGTATAGGGATTAGGGTTGTGGTCTATAGTAGTGCACTATATAGGGAATAGGGCTCTGGTCTATAGTAGTGCACTATATAGGGAATAGGGCTCTGGTCTATAGTAGTGCACTATATAGGGAATAGGATTCTGGTCTATAGTAGTGCAACTATATAGGGAATAAGGCTCTGGTCTATAGTAGTACCACTATATAGGGAATAGGACTCTGGTCTATAGTAGTAAACTATATAGGGAATAGGACTCTGGTCTATAGTAGTGTACTATATAGGGAATAGGGCTCTGGTCTATAGTAGTACCACTATATAGGGATTAGGGTTCTGGTCTATAGTAGTGCACTATATAGGGAATAGGACTCTGGTCTATAGTAGTGTACTATATAGGGAATAGGACTCTGGTCTATAGTAGTGCAACTATATAGGGAATAAGGCTCTGGTCTATAGTAGTACCACTATATAGGGAATAGGACTCTGGTCTATAGTAGTACACTATATAGGGAATAGGACTCTGGTCTATAGTAGTGCACTATATAGGGAATAGCACTCTGGTCAATAGTAGTACCACTATATAGGGAATAGGGCTCTGGTCTATAGTAGTACCACTATATAGGGAATAGGGCTCTGGTCTATAGTAGTGCATTATATAGGGAATAGGGCTCTGGTCTATAGTAGTGCACTATATAGGGAATAGGGCTCTGGTCTATAGTAGTGCACTATATAGGGAATAGGACTCTGGTCTATAGTAGTACACTATATAGGGAATAGGGCTCTGGTCTATAGTAGTGCACTATATAGGGAATAGGGCTCTGGTCTATAGTAGTACCACTATATAGGGAATAGGGCTCTGGTCTATAGTAGTGTACTATATAGGAAATAGGGCTCTGGTCTATAGTAGTGCACTATATAGGAAATAGGGCTCTGGTCTATAGTAGTGTACTATATAGGAAATAGGGCTCTGGTCTATAGTAGTGCACTATATAGGGAATAGGGCTCTGGTCTATAGTAGTACCACTATATAGGGATTAGGGTTCTGGTCTATAGTAGTGCACTATATAGGGAATAGGACTCTGGTCTATAGTAGTGTACTATATAGGGAATAGGACTCTGGTCTATAGTAGTGCAACTATATAGGGAATAAGGCTCTGGTCTATAGTAGTACCACTATATAGGGAATAGGACTCTGGTCTATAGTAGTACACTATATAGGGAATAGGACTCTGGTCTATAGTAGTGCACTATATAGGGAATAGCACTCTGGTCAATAGTAGTACCACTATATAGGGAATAGGGCTCTGGTCTATAGTAGTACCACTATATAGGGAATAGGGCTCTGGTCTATAGTAGTGCATTATATAGGGAATAGGGCTCTGGTCTATAGTAGTGCACTATATAGGGAATAGGGCTCTGGTCTATAGTAGTGCACTATATAGGGAATAGGACTCTGGTCTATAGTAGTACACTATATAGGGAATAGGGCTCTGGTCTATAGTAGTGCACTATATAGGGAATAGGGCTCTGGTCTATAGTAGTACCACTATATAGGGAATAGGGCTCTGGTCTATAGTAGTGTACTATATAGGAAATAGGGCTCTGGTCTATAGTAGTGCACTATATAGGAAATAGGGCTCTGGTCTATAGTAGTGTACTATATAGGAAATAGGGCTCTGGTCTATAGTAGTACCACTATATAGGGAATAGGACTCTGGTCTATAGTAGTACCACGATATAGGGAATAGGGCTCTGGTCTATAGTAGTGCACTATATTGGGAATAGGGCTCTGGTCTATAGTAGTGCACTATATAGGGAATAGGGCTCTGGTCTATAGTAGTGCACTATATAGGGAATAGGACTCTGGTCTATAGTAGTACCACTATATAGGGAATAGGGCTCTGGTCTATAGTAGTGTACTATATAGGGAATAGGGCTCTGGTCTATAGTAGTGTACTATATAGGGAATAAGGCTCTGGTCTATAGTAGTGTACTATATAGGGAATAGGGCTCTGGTCTACAGTAGTGTACTGTATAGGGAATAGGGCTCTGGTCTATAGTAGTGTACTATATAGGGAATAGGGCTCTGGTCTATAGTAGTACCACTATATAGGGAATAGGGCTCTGGTCTATAGTATTACCACTATATAGGGAATAGGGCTCTGGTCTATAGTAGTGCACTATATAGGGAATAGGGCTCTGGTCTATAGTAGTACCACTATATAGGGAATAGGGCTCTGGTCTATAGTAGTGCACTATATAGGGAATAGGGCTCTGGTCTATAGTAGTACCACTATATAGGGAATAGGGCTCTGGTCTATAGTAGTGTACTATATAGGGAATAGGGCTCTGGTCTATAGTAGTGTACTATATAGGGAATAGGGCTCTGGTATATAGTAGTGTACTATATAGGGAATAGGGCTCTGGTCTACAGTAGTGTACTGTATAGGGAATAGGGCTCTGGTCTATAGTAGTGTACTATATAGGGAATAGGGCTCTGGTCTATAGTAGTACCACTATATAGGGAATAGGACTCTGGTCTATAGTAGTACCACTATATAGGGAATAGGGCTCTGGTCTATAGTAGTGTACTATATAGGAAATAGGGCTCTGGTCTATAGTAGTGCACTATATAGGAAATAGGGCTCTGGTCTATAGTAGTGTACTATATAGGAAATAGGGCTCTGGTCTATAGTAGTGCACTATATAGGGAATAGGGCTCTGGTCTATAGTAGTACCACTATATAGGGATTAGGGTTCTGGTCTATAGTAGTGCACTATATAGGGAATAGGACTCTGGTCTATAGTAGTGTACTATATAGGGAATAGGACTCTGGTCTATAGTAGTGCAACTATATAGGGAATAAGGCTCTGGTCTATAGTAGTACCACTATATAGGGAATAGGACTCTGGTCTATAGTAGTACACTATATAGGGAATAGGACTCTGGTCTATAGTAGTGCACTATATAGGGAATAGCACTCTGGTCAATAGTAGTACCACTATATAGGGAATAGGGCTCTGGTCTATAGTAGTACCACTATATAGGGAATAGGGCTCTGGTCTATAGTAGTGCATTATATAGGGAATAGGGCTCTGGTCTATAGTAGTGCACTATATAGGGAATAGGGCTCTGGTCTATAGTAGTGCACTATATAGGGAATAGGACTCTGGTCTATAGTAGTACACTATATAGGGAATAGGGCTCTGGTCTATAGTAGTGCACTATATAGGGAATAGGGCTCTGGTCTATAGTAGTACCACTATATAGGGAATAGGGCTCTGGTCTATAGTAGTGTACTATATAGGAAATAGGGCTCTGGTCTATAGTAGTGCACTATATAGGAAATAGGGCTCTGGTCTATAGTAGTGTACTATATAGGAAATAGGGCTCTGGTCTATAGTAGTACCACTATATAGGGAATAGGACTCTGGTCTATAGTAGTACCACGATATAGGGAATAGGGCTCTGGTCTATAGTAGTGCACTATATTGGGAATAGGGCTCTGGTCTATAGTAGTGCACTATATAGGGAATAGGGCTCTGGTCTATAGTAGTGCACTATATAGGGAATAGGACTCTGGTCTATAGTAGTACCACTATATAGGGAATAGGGCTCTGGTCTATAGTAGTGTACTATATAGGGAATAGGGCTCTGGTCTATAGTAGTGTACTATATAGGGAATAAGGCTCTGGTCTATAGTAGTGTACTATATAGGGAATAGGGCTCTGGTCTACAGTAGTGTACTGTATAGGGAATAGGGCTCTGGTCTATAGTAGTGTACTATATAGGGAATAGGGCTCTGGTCTATAGTAGTACCACTATATAGGGAATAGGGCTCTGGTCTATAGTATTACCACTATATAGGGAATAGGGCTCTGGTCTATAGTAGTGCACTATATAGGGAATAGGGCTCTGGTCTATAGTAGTACCACTATATAGGGAATAGGGCTCTGGTCTATAGTAGTGCACTATATAGGGAATAGGGCTCTGGTCTATAGTAGTACCACTATATAGGGAATAGGGCTCTGGTCTATAGTAGTGTACTATATAGGGAATAGGGCTCTGGTCTATAGTAGTGTACTATATAGGGAATAGGGCTCTGGTATATAGTAGTGTACTATATAGGGAATAGGGCTCTGGTCTACAGTAGTGTACTGTATAGGGAATAGGGCTCTGGTCTATAGTAGTGTACTATATAGGGAATAGGGCTCTGGTCTATAGTAGTACCACTATATAGGGAATAGGACTCTGGTCTATAGTAGTACACTATATAGGGAATAGGACTCTGGTCTATAGTAGTGAACTATATAGGGATTAGGGTTCTGGTCTATAGTAGTATCACTATATAGGGATTAGGGTTGTGGTCTATAGTAGTGCACTATATAGGGAATAGGGCTCTGGTCTATAGTAGTACCACTATATAGGGAATAGGGCTCTGGTCTATAGTAGTGCAACTATATAGGGAATAAGGCTCTGGTCTATAGTAGTACCACTATATAGGGAATAGGACTCTGGTCTATAGTAGTACACTATATAGGGAATAAGACTCTGGTCTATAGTAGTGCACTATATAGGGAATTTTACTCTGGTCAATAGTAGTACCACTATATAGGGAATAGGGCTCTGGTCTATAGTAGTGCACTATATAGGGAATAGGGCTCTGGTCTATAGTAGTACCACTATATAGGGAATAGGGCTCTGGTCTATAGTAGTGCACTATATAGGGAATAGGGCTCTGGTCTATAGTAGTGCACTATATAGGGAATAGGGCTCTGGTCTATAGTAGTGCGCTATATAGGGAATAGGACTCTGGTCTATAGTAGTACGCTATATAGGGAATAGGGCTCTGGTCTATAGTAGTGCACTATATAGGGAATAGGGCTCTGGTCTATAGTAGTACCACTATATAGGGAATAGGGCTCTGGTCTATAGTAGTGTACTATATAGGAAATAGGGCTCTGGTCTATTGTAGTGCACTATATAGGAAATAGGGCTCTGGTCTATAGTAGTGTACTATATAGGAAATAGGGCTCTGGTCTATAGTAGTACCACTATATAGGGAATAGGACTCTGCTCTATAGTAGTACCACTATATAGGGAATAGGACTCTGGTCTACAGTAGTACCACTATATAGGGAATAGGGCTCTGGTCTATAGTAGTGCAATATATTGGGAATAGGGCTCTGGTCTATAGTAGTGCACTATATAGGGAATAGGGCTCTGGTCTATAGTAGTGCACTATATAGGGAATAGGACTCTGGTCTATAGTAGTGCACTATATAGGGAATAGGGTACTGGTCTATAGTAGTACCACTATATAGGGAATAGGGCTCTGGTCTATAGTAGTGCACTATATAGGGAATAGGGCTCTGGTCTATAGTAGTGCACTATATAGGGAATAGGGTTCTGGTCTATAGTAGTGCACTATATAGGGAATAGGGCTCTGGTCTATAGTAGTGCACTATATAGGGAATAGGGCTCTAGTCTATAGTAGTGCACTATATAGGGAATAGGGCTCTGGTCTATAGTAGTACACTATATAGGGAATAGGGCTCTGGTCTATAGTAGTGCACTATATAGGGAATAGGGCTCTGGTCTATAGTAGTGCACTATATAGGGAATAGGGCTCTGGTCTATAGTAGTGCACTATATAGGGAATAGGGCTCTGGTCTACAGTAGTGTACTGTATAGGGAATAGGGCTCTGGTCTATAGTAGTGTACTATATAGGGAATAGGGCTCTGGTCTATAGTAGTACCACTATATAGGGAATAGGACTCTGGTCTATAGTAGTACACTATATAGGGAATAGGACTCTGGTCTATAGTAGTGCACTATATAGGGATTAGGGTTCCGGTCTATAGTAGTATCACTATATAGGGATTAGGGTTGTGGTCTATAGTAGTGCACTATATAGGGAATAGGGCTCTGGTCTATAGTAGTGCACTATATAGGGAATAGGGCTCTGGTCTATAGTAGTGCACTATATAGGGAATAGGACTCTGGTCTATAGTAGTGCAACTATATAGGGAATAAGGCTCTGGTCTATAGTAGTACCACTATATAGGGAATAGGACTCTGGTCTATAGTAGTAAACTATATAGGGAATAGGACTCTGGTCTATAGTAGTGTACTATATAGGGAATAGGGCTCTGGTCTATAGTAGTACCACTATATAGGGATTAGGGTTCTGGTCTATAGTAGTGCACTATATAGGGAATAGGACTCTGGTCTATAGTAGTGTACTATATAGGGAATAGGACTCTGTTCTATAGTAGTGCAACTATATAGGGAATAAGGCTCTGGTCTATAGTAGTACCACTATATAGGGAATAGGACTCTGGTCTATAGTAGTACACTATATAGGGAATAGGACTCTGGTCTATAGTAGTGCACTATATAGGGAATAGCACTCTGGTCAATAGTAGTACCACTATATAGGGAATAGGGCTCTGGTCTATAGTAGTACCACTATATAGGGAATAGGGCTCTGGTCTATAGTAGTGCATTATATAGGGAATAGGGCTCTGGTCTATAGTAGTGCACTATATAGGGAATAGGGCTCTGGTCTATAGTAGTGCACTATATAGGGAATAGGACTCTGGTCTATAGTAGTACACTATATAGGGAATAGGGCTCTGGTCTATAGTAGTGCACTATATAGGGAATAGGGCTCTGGTCTATAGTAGTAACACTATATAGGGAATAGGGCTCTGGTCTATAGTAGTGTACTATATAGGAAATAGGGCTCTGGTCTATAGTAGTGCACTATATAGGAAATAGGGCTCTGGTCTATAGTAGTGTACTATATAGGAAATAGGGCTCTGGTCTATAGTAGTACCACTATATAGGGAATAGGACTCTGGTCTATAGTAGTACCACTATATAGGGAATAGGGCTCTGGTCTATAGTAGTGCAATATATTGGGAATAGGGCTCTGGTCTATAGTAGTGCACTATATAGGGAATTTTACTCTGGTCAATAGTAGTACCACTATATAGGGAATAGGGCTCTGGTCTATAGTAGTGCACTATATAGGGAATAGGGCTCTGGTCTATAGTAGTACCACTATATAGGGAATAGGGCTCTGGTCTATAGTAGTGCACTATATAGGGAATAGGGCTCTGGTCTATAGTAGTGCACTATATAGGGAATAGGGCTCTGGTCTATAGTAGTGCGCTATATAGGGAATAGGACTCTGGTCTATAGTAGTACACTATATAGGGAATAGGGCTCTGGTCTATAGTAGTGCACTATATAGGGAATAGGGCTCTGGTCTATAGTAGTACCACTATATAGGGAATAGGGCTCTGGTCTATAGTAGTGTACTATATAGGAAATAGGGCTCTGGTCTATTGTAGTGCACTATATAGGAAATAGGGCTCTGGTCTATAGTAGTGTACTATATAGGAAATAGGGTTCTGGTCTATAGTAGTACCACTATATAGGGAATAGGACTCTGGTCTATAGTAGTACCACTATATAGGGAATAGGACTCTGGTCTACAGTAGTACAACTATATAGGGAATAGGGCTCTGGTCTATAGTAGTGCAATATATTGGGAATAGGGCTCTGGTCTATAGTAGTGCACTATATAGGGAATAGGGCTCTGGTCTATAGTAGTGCACTATATAGGGAATAGGGCTCTGGTCTATAGTAGTGCACTATATAGGGAGTAGGGTTCTGGTCTATAGTAGTGCACTATATAGGGAATAGGGCTCTGGTCTATAGTAGTGCACTATATAGGGAATAGGGCTCTGGTCTATAGTAGTGCACTATATAGGGAATAGGGTTCTGGTCTATAGTAGTGCACTATATAGGGAATAGGGCTCTGGTCTATAGTAGTGCACTATATAGGGAATAGGGCTCTGGTCTATAGTAGTGCACTATATAGGGAATAGGGCTCTGGTCTATAGTAGTACCACTATATAGGGAATAGGGCTCTGGTCTATAGTAGTGCACTATATAGGGAATAGGGCTCTGGTCTATAGTAGTGCACTATATAGGGAATAGGGCTCTGGTCTATAGTAGTGCACTATATAGGGAATAGGGCTCTGGTCTACAGTAGTGTACTATATAGGGAATAGGGCTCTGGTCTATAGTAGTGTACTATATAGGGAATAGGGCTCTGGTCTATAGTAGTACCACTATATAGGGAATAGGACTCTGGTCTATAGTAGTACACTATATAGGGAATAGGACTCTGGTCTATAGTAGTGCACTATATAGGGATTAGGGTTCCGGTCTATAGTAGTATCACTATATAGGGATTAGGGTTGTGGTCTATAGTAGTGCACTATATAGGGAATAGGGCTCTGGTCTATAGTAGTGCACTATATAGGGAATAGGGCTCTGGTCTATAGTAGTGCACTATATAGGGAATAGGATTCTGGTCTATAGTAGTGCAACTATATAGGGAATAAGGCTCTGGTCTATAGTAGTACCACTATATAGGGAATAGGACTCTGGTCTATAGTAGTAAACTATATAGGGAATAGGACTCTGGTCTATAGTAGTGTACTATATAGGGAATAGGGCTCTGGTCTATAGTAGTACCACTATATAGGGATTAGGGTTCTGGTCTATAGTAGTGCACTATATAGGGAATAGGACTCTGGTCTATAGTAGTGTACTATATAGGGAATAGGACTCTGGTCTATAGTAGTGCAACTATATAGGGAATAAGGCTCTGGTCTATAGTAGTACCACTATATAGGGAATAGGACTCTGGTCTATAGTAGTACACTATATAGGGAATAGGACTCTGGTCTATAGTAGTGCACTATATAGGGAATAGCACTCTGGTCAATAGTAGTACCACTATATAGGGAATAGGGCTCTGGTCTATAGTAGTACCACTATATAGGGAATAGGGCTCTGGTCTATAGTAGTGCATTATATAGGGAATAGGGCTCTGGTCTATAGTAGTGCACTATATAGGGAATAGGGCTCTGGTCTATAGTAGTGCACTATATAGGGAATAGGACTCTGGTCTATAGTAGTACACTATATAGGGAATAGGGCTCTGGTCTATAGTAGTGCACTATATAGGGAATAGGGCTCTGGTCTATAGTAGTACCACTATATAGGGAATAGGGCTCTGGTCTATAGTAGTGTACTATATAGGAAATAGGGCTCTGGTCTATAGTAGTGCACTATATAGGAAATAGGGCTCTGGTCTATAGTAGTGTACTATATAGGAAATAGGGCTCTGGTCTATAGTAGTACCACTATATAGGGAATAGGACTCTGGTCTATAGTAGTACCACTATATAGGGAATAGGGCTCTGGTCTATAGTAGTGCACTATATTGGGAATAGGGCTCTGGTCTATAGTAGTGCACTATATAGGGAATAGGGCTCTGGTCTATAGTAGTGCACTATATAGGGAATAGGACTCTGGTCTATAGTAGTGCACTATATAGGGAATAGGGTTCTGGTCTATAGTAGTACCACTATATAGGGAATAGGGCTCTGGTCTATAGTAGTGCACTATATAGGGAATAGGGCTCTGGTCTATAGTAGTGCACTATATAGGGAATAGGGTTCTGGTCTATAGTAGTGCACTATATAGGGAATAGTGCTCTGGTCTATAGTAGTGCACTATATAGGGAATAGGGCTCTGGTCTATAGTAGTGCACTATATAGGGAATAGGGCTCTGGTCTATAGTAGTACCACTATATAGGGAATAGGGCTCTGGTCTATAGTAGTGCACTATATAGGGAATAGGGCTCTGGTCTATAGTAGTGCACTATATAGGGAATAGGACTCTGGTCTATAGTTGTGCAACTATATAGGGAATAAGGCTCTGGTCTATAGTAGTACCACTATATAGGGAATAGGACTCTGGTCTATAGTAGTACACTATATAGGGAATAGGACTCTGGTCTATAGTGGTGCACTATATAGGGAATAGGGCTCTGGTCTATAGTAGTACCACTATATAGGGAATAGGGCTCTGGTCTATAGTAGTGCACTATATAGGGAATAGGGCTCTGGTCTATAGTAGTGCACTATATAGGGAATAGGGCTCTGGTCTATAGTAGTGCACTATATAGGGAATAGGACTCTGGTCTTTAGTAGTACCACTATATAGGGAATAGGGCTCTGGTCTATAGTAGTGTACTATTTAGGAAATAGGGCTCTGGTCTATAGTAGTACCACTATATAGGGAATAGGACTCTGGTCTATAGTAGTACCACTATATAGGGAATAGGGCTCTGGTCTATAGTAGTGCACTATATTGGGAATAGGGCTCTGGTCTATAGTAGTGCATTATATAGGGAATAGGGCTCTGGTCTATAGTAGTGCACTATATAGGGAATAGGGCTCTGGTCTATAGTAGTGCACTATATAGGGAATAGGACTCTGGTCTATAGTAGTACACTATATAGGGAATAGGGCTCTGGTCTATAGTGGTGCACTATATAGGGAATAGGGCTCTGGTCTATAGTAGTACCACTATATAGGGAATAGGGCTCTGGTCTATAGTAGTGTACTATATAGGAAATAGGGCTCTGGTCTATAGTAGTGCACTATATAGGAAATAGGGCTCTGGTCTATAGTAGTGTACTATATAGGAAATATGGCTCTGGTCTATAGTAGTACCACTATATAGGGAATAGGACTCTGGTCTATAGTAGTACCACTATATAGGGAATAGGGCTCTGGTCTATAGTAGTGCACTATATTGGGAATAGGGCTCTGGTCTATAGTAGTGCACTATATAGGGAATAGGGCTCTGGTCTATAGTAGTGCACTATATAGGGAATAGGACTCTGGTCTATAGTAGTGCACTATATAGGGAATAGGGTTCTGGTCTATAGTAGTACCACTATATAGGGAATAGGGCTCTGGTCTATAGTAGTGCACTATATAGGGAATAGGGCTCTGGTCTATAGTAGTGCACTATATAGGGAATAGGGTTCTGGTCTATAGTAGTGCACTATATAGGGAATAGTGCTCTGGTCTATAGTAGTGCACTATATAGGGAATAGGGCTCTGGTCTATAGTAGTGCACTATATAGGGAATAGGGCTCTGGTCTATAGTAGTACCACTATATAGGGAATAGGGCTCTGGTCTATAGTAGTGCACTATATAGGGAATAGGGCTCTGGTCTATAGTAGTGCACTATATAGGGAATAGGACTCTGGTCTATAGTTGTGCAACTATATAGGGAATAAGGCTCTGGTCTATAGTAGTACCACTATATAGGGAATAGGACTCTGGTCTAAAGTAGTACACTATATAGGGAATAGGACTCTGGTCTATAGTGGTGCACTATATAGGGAATAGGGCTCTGGTCTATAGTAGTGCACTATATAGGGAATAAGGCTCTGGTCTATAGTAGTGCACTATATAGGGAATAGGGCTCTGGTCTATAGTAGTGCACTATATAGGGAATAGGACTCTGGTCTTTAGTAGTACCACTATATAGGGAATAGGGCTCTGGTCTATAGTAGTGTACTATTTAGGAAATAGGGCTCTGGTCTATAGTAGTGCACTATATAGGAAATAGGGCTCTGGTCTATAGTAGTGTACTATATAGGAAATAGGGCTCTGGTCTATAGTAGTACCACTATGTAGGGAATAGGACTCTGGTCTATAGTAGTACCACTATATAGGGAATAGGACTCTGGTCTATAGTAGTACCACTATATAGGGAATAGGGCCCTGGTCTATATTAGTGTACTATATAGGAAATAGGGCTCTGGTCTATAGTAGTACCACTATATAGGGAATAGGACTCTGGTCTATAGTAGTACCACTATATAGGGAATAGGGCCCTGGTCTATAGTAGTGCACTATATAGGGAATAGGGTTCTGGTCTATAGTAGTACCACTATATAGGGAATAGGACTCTGGTCTAAAGTAGTACCACTATATAGGGAACAGGGCTCTGGTCTATAGTAGTACCACTATATAGGGAATAGGGCTCTGGTCTATAGTAGTGCCCTATATAGGGAATAGGGCTCTGGTCTATAGTAGTGCACTATATAGGGAATAGGGCTCTGGTCTATAGTAGTGCACTATATAGGGAATAGGGCTCTGGTCTATAGTAGTGCACTATATAGGGAATAGGGCTCTGGTCTATAGTAGTACCACTATATAGGGAATAGGACTCTGGTCTAAAGTAGTACCACTATATAGGGAATAGGGCTCTGGTCTATAGTAGTACCACTATATAGGGAATAGGGCTCTGGTCTATAGTCGTGTACTATATAGGAAATAGGGCTCTGGTCTATAGTAGTGCACTATATAGGAAATAGGGCTCTGGTCTATAGTAGTGCACTATATAGGAAATAGGGCTCTGGTCTATAGTAGTGCACTATATAGGGAATAGGACTCTGGTCTATAGTAGTACCAATTTATAGGGAATAGGGCCCTGGTCTATAGTAGTGTACTATATAGGAAATAGGGCTCTGGTCTATAGTAGTGTACTATATAGGAAATAGGGCTGTGGTCTATAGTAGTACCACTATATAGGGAATAGGACTCTGGTCTATAGTCGTGTACTATATAGGAAATAGGGCTCTGGTCTATAGTAGTGCACTATATAGGAAATAGGGCTCTGGTCTATAGTAGTGTACTATATAGGAAATAGGGCTGTGGTCTATAGTAGTGTACTATATAGGAAATAGGGCTCTGGTCTATAGTAGTACCACTATATAGGGAATAGGACTCTGGTCTATAGTAGTACCACTATATAGGGAATAGGACTCTGGTCTATAGTAGTACCACTATATAGGGAATAGGGCCCTGGTCTATATTAGTGCACTATATAGGGAATAGGGTTCTGGTCTATAGTAGTACCACTATATAGGGAATAGGGCTCTGGTCTATAGTAGTGTACTATATAGGAAATAGGGCTCTGGTCTATTGTAGTGCACTATATAGGAAATAGGGCTCTGGTCTATAGTAGTGTACTATATAGGAAATAGGGTTCTGGTCTATAGTAGTACCACTATATAGGGAATAGGACTCTGGTCTATAGTAGTACCACTATATAGGAATAGGACTCTGGTCTACAGTAGTACAACTATATAGGGAATAGGGCTCTGGTCTATAGTAGTGCAATATATTGGGAATAGGGCTCTGGTCTATAGTAGTGCACTATATAGGGAATAGGGCTCTGGTCTATAGTAGTGCACTATATAGGGAATAGGGCTCTGGTCTATAGTAGTGCACTATATAGGGAATAGGGTTCTGGTCTATAGTAGTGCACTATATAGGGAATAGGGCTCTGGTCTATAGTAGTGCACTATATAGGGAATAGGGCTCTGGTCTATAGTAGTGCACTATATAGGGAATAGGGTTCTGGTCTATAGTAGTGCACTATATAGGGAATAGGGCTCTGGTCTATAGTAGTGCACTATATAGGGAATAGGGCTCTGGTCTATAGTAGTGCACTATATAGGGAATAGGGCTCTGGTCTATAGTAGTACCACTATATAGGGAATAGGGCTCTGGTCTATAGTAGTGCACTATATAGGGAATAGGGCTCTGGTCTATAGTAGTGCACTATATAGGGAATAGGGCTCTGGTCTATAGTAGTGCACTATATAGGGAATAGGGCTCTGGTCTACAGTAGTGTACTATATAGGGAATAGGGCTCTGGTCTATAGTAGTGTACTATATAGGGAATAGGGCTCTGGTCTATAGTAGTACCACTATATAGGGAATAGGACTCTGGTCTATAGTAGTACACTATATAGGGAATAGGACTCTGGTCTATAGTAGTGCACTATATAGGGATTAGGGTTCCGGTCTATAGTAGTATCACTATATAGGGATTAGGGTTGTAGTCTATAGTAGTGCACTATATAGGGAATAGGGCTCTGGTCTATAGTAGTGCACTATATAGGGAATAGGGCTCTGGTCTATAGTAGTGCACTATATAGGGAATAGGATTCTGGTCTATAGTAGTGCAACTATATAGGGAATAAGGCTCTGGTCTATAGTAGTACCACTATATAGGGAATAGGACTCTGGTCTATAGTAGTAAACTATATAGGGAATAGGACTCTGGTCTATAGTAGTGTACTATATAGGGAATAGGGCTCTGGTCTATAGTAGTACCACTATATAGGGATTAGGGTTCTGGTCTATAGTAGTGCACTATATAGGGAATAGGACTCTGGTCTATAGTAGTGTACTATATAGGGAATAGGACTCTGGTCTATAGTAGTGCAACTATATAGGGAATAAGGCTCTGGTCTATAGTAGTACCACTATATAGGGAATAGGACTCTGGTCTATAGTAGTACACTATATAGGGAATAGGACTCTGGTCTATAGTAGTGCACTATATAGGGAATAGCACTCTGGTCAATAGTAGTACCACTATATAGGGAATAGGGCTCTGGTCTATAGTAGTACCACTATATAGGGAATAGGGCTCTGGTCTATAGTAGTGCATTATATAGGGAATAGGGCTCTGGTCTATAGTAGTGCACTATATAGGGAATAGGGCTCTGGTCTATAGTAGTGCACTATATAGGGAATAGGACTCTGGTCTATAGTAGTACACTATATAGGGAATAGGGCTCTGGTCTATAGTAGTGCACTATATAGGGAATAGGGCTCTGGTCTATAGTAGTACCACTATATAGGGAATAGGGCTCTGGTCTATAGTAGTGTACTATATAGGAAATAGGGCTCTGGTCTATAGTAGTGCACTATATAGGAAATAGGGCTCTGGTCTATAGTAGTGTACTATATAGGAAATAGGGCTCTGGTCTATAGTAGTACCACTATATAGGGAATAGGACTCTGGTCTATAGTAGTACCACTATATAGGGAATAGGGCTCTGGTCTATAGTAGTGCACTATATTGGGAATAGGGCTCTGGTCTATAGTAGTGCACTATATAGGGAATAGGGCTCTGGTCTATAGTAGTGCACTATATAGGGAATAGGACTCTGGTCTATAGTAGTGCACTATATAGGGAATAGGGTTCTGGTCTATAGTAGTACCACTATATAGGGAATAGGGCTCTGGTCTATAGTAGTGCACTATATAGGGAATAGGGCTCTGGTCTATAGTAGTGCACTATATAGGGAATAGGGTTCTGGTCTATAGTAGTGCACTATATAGGGAATAGTGCTCTGGTCTATAGTAGTGCACTATATAGGGAATAGGGCTCTGGTCTATAGTAGTGCACTATATAGGGAATAGGGCTCTGGTCTATAGTAGTACCACTATATAGGGAATAGGGCTCTGGTCTATAGTAGTGCACTATATAGGGAATAGGGCTCTGGTCTATAGTAGTGCACTATATAGGGAATAGGACTCTGGTCTATAGTTGTGCAACTATATAGGGAATAAGGCTCTGGTCTATAGTAGTACCACTATATAGGGAATAGGACTCTGGTCTATAGTAGTACACTATATAGGGAATAGGACTCTGGTCTATAGTGGTGCACTATATAGGGAATAGGGCTCTGGTCTATAGTAGTACCACTATATAGGGAATAGGGCTCTGGTCTATAGTAGTGCACTATATAGGGAATAGGGCTCTGGTCTATAGTAGTGCACTATATAGGGAATAGGGCTCTGGTCTATAGTAGTGCACTATATAGGGAATAGGACTCTGGTCTTTAGTAGTACCACTATATAGGGAATAGGGCTCTGGTCTATAGTAGTGTACTATTTAGGAAATAGGGCTCTGGTCTATAGTAGTACCACTATATAGGGAATAGGACTCTGGTCTATAGTAGTACCACTATATAGGGAATAGGGCTCTGGTCTATAGTAGTGCACTATATTGGGAATAGGGCTCTGGTCTATAGTAGTGCATTATATAGGGAATAGGGCTCTGGTCTATAGTAGTGCACTATATAGGGAATAGGGCTCTGGTCTATAGTAGTGCACTATATAGGGAATAGGACTCTGGTCTATAGTAGTACACTATATAGGGAATAGGGCTCTGGTCTATAGTGGTGCACTATATAGGGAATAGGGCTCTGGTCTATAGTAGTACCACTATATAGGGAATAGGGCTCTGGTCTATAGTAGTGTACTATATAGGAAATAGGGCTCTGGTCTATAGTAGTGCACTATATAGGAAATAGGGCTCTGGTCTATAGTAGTGTACTATATAGGAAATATGGCTCTGGTCTATAGTAGTACCACTATATAGGGAATAGGACTCTGGTCTATAGTAGTACCACTATATAGGGAATAGGGCTCTGGTCTATAGTAGTGCACTATATTGGGAATAGGGCTCTGGTCTATAGTAGTGCACTATATAGGGAATAGGGCTCTGGTCTATAGTAGTGCACTATATAGGGAATAGGACTCTGGTCTATAGTAGTGCACTATATAGGGAATAGGGTTCTGGTCTATAGTAGTACCACTATATAGGGAATAGGGCTCTGGTCTATAGTAGTGCACTATATAGGGAATAGGGCTCTGGTCTATAGTAGTGCACTATATAGTGAATAGGGTTCTGGTCTATAGTAGTGCACTATATAGGGAATAGTGCTCTGGTCTATAGTAGTGCACTATATAGGGAATAGGGCTCTGGTCTATAGTAGTGCACTATATAGGGAATAGGGCTCTGGTCTATAGTAGTACCACTATATAGGGAATAGGGCTCTGGTCTATAGTAGTGCACTATATAGGGAATAGGGCTCTGGTCTATAGTAGTGCACTATATAGGGAATAGGACTCTGGTCTATAGTTGTGCAACTATATAGGGAATAAGGCTCTGGTCTATAGTAGTACCACTATATAGGGAATAGGACTCTGGTCTAAAGTAGTACACTATATAGGGAATAGGACTCTGGTCTATAGTGGTGCACTATATAGGGAATAGGGCTCTGGTCTATAGTAGTGCACTATATAGGGAATAGGGCTCTGGTCTATAGTAGTGCACTATATAGGGAATAGGGCTCTGGTCTATAGTAGTGCACTATATAGGGAATAGGACTCTGGTCTTTAGTAGTACCACTATATAGGGAATAGGGCTCTGGTCTATAGTAGTGTACTATTTAGGAAATAGGGCTCTGGTCTATAGTAGTGCACTATATAGGAAATAGGGCTCTGGTCTATAGTAGTGTACTATATAGGAAATAGGGCTCTGGTCTATAGTAGTACCACTATGTAGGGAATAGGACTCTGGTCTATAGTAGTACCACTATATAGGGAATAGGACTCTGGTCTATAGTAGTACCACTATATAGGGAATAGGGCCCTGGTCTATATTAGTGTACTATATAGGAAATAGGGCTCTGGTCTATAGTAGTACCACTATATAGGGACTAGGACTCTGGTCTATAGTAGTACCACTATATAGGGAATAGGGCCCTGGTCTATAGTAGTGCACTATATAGGGAATAGGGTTCTGGTCTATAGTAGTACCACTATATAGGGAATAGGACTCTGGTCTAAAGTAGTACCACTATATAGGGAACAGGGCTCTGGTCTATAGTAGTACCACTATATAGGGAATAGGGCTCTGGTCTATAGTAGTGCCCTATATAGGGAATAGGGCTCTGGTCTATAGTAGTGCACTATATAGGGAATAGGGCTCTGGTCTATAGTAGTGCACTATATAGGGAATAGGGCTCTGGTCTATAGTAGTGCACTATATAGGGAATAGGGCTCTGGTCTATAGTAGTACCACTATATAGGGAATAGGACTCTGGTCTAAAGTAGTACCACTATATAGGGAATAGGGCTCTGGTCTATAGTAGTACCACTATATAGGGAATAGGGCTCTGGTCTATAGTCGTGTACTATATAGGAAATAGGGCTCTGGTCTATAGTAGTGCACTATATAGGAAATAGGGCTCTGGTCTATAGTAGTGCACTATATAGGAAATAGGGCTCTGGTCTATAGTAGTGCACTATATAGGGAATAGGACTCTGGTCTATAGTAGTACCAATTTATAGGGAATAGGGCCCTGGTCTATAGTAGTGTACTATATAGGAAATAGGGCTCTGGTCTATAGTAGTGTACTATATAGGAAATAGGGCTGTGGTCTATAGTAGTACCACTATATAGGGAATAGGACTCTGGTCTATAGTCGTGTACTATATAGGAAATAGGGCTCTGGTCTATAGTAGTGCACTATATAGGAAATAGGGCTCTGGTCTATAGTAGTGTACTATATAGGAAATAGGGCTGTGGTCTATAGTAGTGTACTATATAGGAAATAGGGCTCTGGTCTATAGTAGTACCACTATATAGGGAATAGGACTCTGGTCTATAGTAGTACCACTATATAGGGAATAGGACTCTGGTCTATAGTAGTACCACTATATAGGGAATAGGGCCCTGGTCTATATTAGTGCACTATATAGGGAATAGGGTTCTGGTCTATAGTAGTACCACTATATAGGGAACAGGGCTCTGGTCTATAGTAGTACCACTATATAGGGAATAGGGCTCTGGTCTATAGTAGTGCACTATATAGGGAATAGGACTCTGGTCTATAGTAGAAGCTCGCATCCGCTACAAGACCATGGTGCTTGCCTACGGAGCTGTGAGGGGAACGGCACCGCAGTACCTCCAGGCTCTGATCAGGCCCTACACCCAAACAAGGGCACTGCGTTCATCCACCTCTGGCCTGCTCGCCTCCCTACCACTGAGGAAGTACAGTTCCCGCTCAGCCCAGTCAAAACTGTTCGCTGCTCTGGCCCCCCAATGGTGGAACAAACTCCCTCACGACGCCAGGACAGCGGAGTCAATCACCACCTTCCGGAGACACCTGAAACCCCACCTCTTCAAGGAATACCTAGGATAGGATAAGTAATCCTTCTCACCCCCCCTCCCCTTAATGATTTAGATGCACTATTGTAAAGTGGCTGTTCCACTGGATGTCAGAAGGTGAATTCACCAATTTGTAAGTCGCTCTGGATAAGAGCGTCTGCTAAATGACTTAAATGTAATGTAAATGTAGTAGTGCAACTATATAGGGAATAAGGCTCTGGTCTATAGTAGTACCACTATATAGGGAATAGGAATCTGGTCTATAGTAGTACACTATATAGGGAATAGGACTCTGGTCTATAGTTGTACCACTATATAGGGAATAAGGCTCTGGTCTATAGTAGTACCACTATATAAGGAATAGGACTCTGGTCTATAGTAGTGCACTATATAGGGAATAGGGTTCTGGTCTATAGTAGTGCACTATATAAGGAATAGGGTTCTGGTCTATAGTAGTGCACTATATAGGGAATAGGGCTCTGGTCTATAGTAGTGCACTATATAGGGAATAGGGTTCTGGTCTATAGTAGTGCACTATATAGGGAATAGGGCTCTGGTCTATAGTAGTGCACTATATAGGGAATAGGGCTCTGGTCTATAGTAGTGCACTATATAGGGAATAGGGCTCTGGTATATAGTAGTACCACTATATAGGGAATAGGGCTCTGGTCTATAGTAGTGCACTATATAGGGAATAGGGCTCTGGTCTATAGTAGTGCACTATATAGGGAATAGGACTCTGGTCTATAGTAGTGCAACTATATAGGGAATAAGGCTCTGGTCTATAGTAGAACCACTATATAGGGAATAGGGCTCTAGTCTATAGTAATGCACTATATAAGGAATAGGGCTCTGGTCTATAGTAGTACCACTATATAGGGAATAGGACTCTGGTCTATAGTAGTACCACTATATAGGGAATAGGACTCTGGTCTATAGTAGTACCACTATATAGGGAATAGGGCCCTGGTCTATAGTAGTGTACTATAAAGGAAATAGGGCTCTGGTCTATAGTAGTACCACTATATAGGGAATAGGACTCTGGTCTATAGTAGTACCACTATATAGGGAATAGGACTCTGGTCTATAGTAGTACCACTATATAGGGAATAGGGCCCTGGTCTATATTAGTGCACTATATAGGGAATAGGGTTCTGGTCTATAGTAGTACCACTATATAGGGAACAGGGCTCTGGTCTATAGTAGTACCACTATATAGGGAATAGGGCTCTGGTATATAGTAGTGCACTATATAGGGAATAGGACTCTGGTCTATAGTAGTGCAACTATATAGGGAATAAGGCTCAGGTCTATAGTAGTACCACTATATAGGGAATAGGACTCTGGTCTATAGTATTACACTATATAGGGAATAGGACTCTGGTCTATAGTTGTACCACTATATAGGGAATAAGGCTCTGGTCTATAGTAGTACCACTATATAAGGAATAGGACTCTGGTCTATAGTAGTGCACTATATAGGGAATAGGGTTCTGGTCTATAGTAGTGCACTATATAAGGAATAGGGTTCTGGTCTATAGTAGTGCACTATATAGGGAATAGGGCTCTGGTCTATAGTAGTGCACTATATAGGGAATAGGGTTCTGGTCTATAGTGGTGCACTATATAGGGAATAGGGCTCTGGTCTATAGTAGTGCACTATATAGGGAATAGGGCTCTGGTCTATAGTAGTGCACTATATAGGGAATAGGGCTCTGGTATATAGTAGTACCACTATATAGGGAATAGGGCTCTGGTCTATAGTAGTGCACTATATAGGGAATAGGACTCTGGTCTATAGTAGTGCAACTATATAGGGAATAAGGCTCTGGTCTATAGTAGTACCACTATATAGGGAATAGGGCTTTGGTCTATAGTAATGCACTATATAAGGAATAGGGTTCTGGTCTATAGTAGTGCACTATATAGGGAATAGGGCTCTGGTCTATAGTAGTACCACTATATAGGGAATAGGACTCTGGTCTATAGTAGTACCACTATATAGGGAATAGGGCCCTGGTCTATAGTAGTGTACTATAAAGGAAATAGGGCTCTGGTCTATAGTAGTACCACTATATAGGGAATAGGACTCTGGTCTATAGTAGTACCACTATATAGGGAATAGGACTCTGGTCTATAGTAGTACCACTATATAGGGAATAGGGCCCTGGTCTATATTAGTGCACTATATAGGGAATAGGGTTCTGGTCTATAGTAGTACCACTATATAGGGAACAGGGCTCTGGTCTATAGTAGTACCACTATATAGGGAATAGGGCTCTGGTATATAGTAGTGCACTATATAGGGAATAGGACTCTGGTCTATAGTAGTGCAACTATATAGGGAATAAGGCTCTGGTCTATAGTAGTACCACTATATAGGGAATAGGACTCTGGTCTATAGTATTACACTATATAGGGAATAGGACTCTGGTCTATAGTTGTACCACTATATAGGGAATAAGGCTCTGGTCTATAGTAGTGCACTATATAGGGAATAGGACTCTGGTCTATAGTAGTGCACTATATAGGGAATAGGGTTCTGGTCTATAGTAGTACCACTATATAGGGAATAGGGCTCTGGTCTATAGTAGTGCACTATATAGGGAATAGGGCTCTGGTCTATAGTAGTGCACTATATAGGGAATAGGGTTCTGGTCTATAGTAGTGCACTATATAGGGAATAGGGCTCTGGTCTATAGTAGTGCACTATATAGGGAATAGGGCTCTGGTCTATAGTAGTGCACTATATAGGGAATAGGGCTCTGGTATATAGTAGTACCACTATATAGGGAATAGGGCTCTGGTCTATAGTAGTGCACTATATAGGGAATAGGACTCTGGTCTATAGTAGTGCAACTATATAGGGAATAAGGCTCTGGTCTATAGTAGTACCACTATATAGGGAATAGGGCTCTGGTCTATAGTAATGCACTATATAAGGAATAGGGTTCTGGTCTATAGTAGTGCACTATATAGGGAATAGGGCTCTGGTCTATAGTAGTGCACTATATAGGAAATAGGGCTCTGGTCTATAGTAGTGCACTATATAGGAAATAGGGCTCTGGTCTATAGTAGTGCACTATATAGGAAATAGGGCTCTGGTCTATAGTAGTGCACTATATAGGAAATAGGGCTCTGGTCTATAGTAGTGCACTATATAGGAAATAGGGCTCTGGTCTATAGTAGTGCACTATATAGGAAATAGGGCTCTGGTCTATAGTAGTACCACTATATAGGGAATAGGACTCTGGTCTATAGTAGTACCACTATATAGGGAATAGGACTCTGGTCTATAGTAGTACACTATATAGGGAATAGGACTCTGGTCTATAGTAGTGCACTATATAGGGAATAGGACTCTGGTCTATAGTAGTACCACTATATAGGGATTAGGGTTCTGGTCTATAGTAGTGCACTATATAGGGAATAGGACTCTGGTCTATAGTAGTGCACTACATAGGGAATAGGACTCTGGTCTATAGTAGTGCAACTATATAGGGAATAAAGCTCTGGTCTATAGTAGTACCACTATATAGGGAATAGGACTCTGGTCTATAGTAGTACCACTATATAGGGAATAGGGCTCTGGTCTATAGTAATGCACTATATAAGGAATAGGGTTCTGGTCTATAGTAGTGCACTATATAGGGAATAGGGCTCTGGTCTATAGTAGTGCACTATATAGGAAATAGGGCTCTGGTCTATAGTAGTGCACTATATAGGAAATAGGGCTCTGGTCTATAGTAGTGCACTATATAGGAAATAGGTCTCTGGTCTATAGTAGTGCACTATATAGGAAATAGGGCTCTGGTCTATAGTAGTGCACTATATAGGAAATAGGGCTCTGGTCTATAGTAGTGCACTATATAGGAAATAGGGCTCTGGTCTATAGTAGTACCACTATATAGGGAATAGGACTCTGGTCTATAGTAGTACCACTATATAGGGAATAGGACTCTGGTCTATAGTAGTACACTATATAGGGAATAGGACTCTGGTCTATAGTAGTGCACTATATAGGGAATAGGACTCTGGTCTATAGTAGTACCACTATATAGGGATTAGGGTTCTGGTCTATAGTAGTGCACTATATAGAGAATAGGACTCTGGTCTATAGTAGTGCAATATATAGGGAATAGGGTTCTGGTCTATAGTAGTGCACTATATAAGGAATAGGGTTCTGGTCTATAGTAGTGCACTATATAGGGAATAGGGCTCTGTTCTATAGTAGTGCACTATATAGGGAATAGGGTTCTGGTCTATAGTAGTGCACTATATAGGGAATAGGGCTCTGGTCTATAGTAGTGCACTATATAGGGAATAGGGCTCTGGTCTATAGTAGTGCACTAAATAGGGAATAGGGCTCTGGTATATAGTAGTACCACTATATAGGGAATAGGGCTCTGGTCTATAGTAGTGCACTATATAGGGAATAGTGCTCTGGTCTATAGTAGTGCACTATATAGGGAATAGGACTCTGGTCTATAGTAGTGCAACTATATAGGGAATAAGGCTCTGGTCTATAGTAGTACCACTATATAGGGAATAGGACTCTGGTCTATAGTAGTACACTATATAGGGAATAGGACTCAGGTCTATAGTAGTGCACTATATAGGGAATATGACTCTGGTCTATAGTAGTACACTATATAGGGAATAGGGCTCTGGTCTATAGTAGTGCACTATATAGTGAATAGGGCTCTGGTTTATAGTAGTACCACTATATAGGGAATAGGGCTCTGGTCTATAGTAGTGTACTATATAGGAAATAGGGCTCTGGTCTATAGTAGTCCACTATATAGGAAATAGGGCTCTGGTCTATAGTAGTGCACTATATAGGAAATAGGGCTCTGGTCTATAGTAGTACCACTATATAGGGAATAGGTCTCTGGTCTATCGTAGTACCACTATATAGGGAATAGGACTCTGGTCTATAGTAGTGCAACTATATAGGGAATAAGGCTCTGGTCTATAGTAGTACCACTATATAGGGAATAGGGCTCTGGTCTATAGTAGTGTACTATATAGGAAATAGGGCTCTGGTCTATATTAGTGCACTATATAGGAAATAGGGCTCTGGTCTATAGTAGTGCACTATATAGGAAATAGGGCTCTGGTCTATAGTAGTGCACTATATAGGGAATAGGACTCTGGTCTATAGTAGTACCACTATATAGGGAATAAGGCTCTGGTCTATAGTAGTTCCACTATATAGGGAATAGGACTCTGGTCTATAGTAGTGCACTATATAGGGAATAGGGTTCTGGTCTATAGTAGTGCACTATATAGGGAATAGGGTTCTGGTATATAGTAGTACCACTATATAGGGAATAGGGCTCTGGTCTATAGTAGTGCACTATATAGGGAATAGGGCTCTGGTCTATAGTAGTGCACTATATAAGGAATAGGACTCTGGTCTATAGTAGTGCAACTATATAGGGAATAAGGCTCTGGTCTAAAGTAGTACCACTATATAGGGAATAGGACTCTGGTCTATAGTAGTGCACTATATAGGAAATAGGGCTCTGGTCTATAGTAGTGCACTATATAGGAAATAGGGCTCTGGTCTATAGTAGTGCACTATATAGAAAATAGGGCTCTGGTCTATAGTAGTGCACTATATAGGAAATAGGGCTCTGGTCTATAGTAGTGCACTATATAGGAAATAGGGCTCTGGTCTATAGTAGTGCACTATATAGGAAATAGGGCTCTGGTCTATAGTAGTACCACTATATAGGGAATAGGACTCTGGTCTATAGTAGTACCACTATATAGGGAATAGGACTCTGGTCTATAGTAGTACCACTATATAGGGAATAGGGCGCTGGTCTATAGTAGTGTACTATAAAGGAAATAGGGCTCTGGTCTATAGTAGTACCACTATATAGGGAATAGGACTCTGGTCTATAGTAGAACCACTATATAGGGAATAGGACTCTGGTCTATAGTAGTACCACTATATAGGGAATAGGGCCCTGGTCTATATTAGTGCACTATATAGGGAATAGGGTTCTGGTCTATAGTAGTACCACTATATAGGGAACAGGGCTCTGGTCTATAGTAGTACCACTATATAGGGAATAGGGCTCTGGTATATAGTAGTGCACTATATAGGGAATAGGACTCTGGTCTATAGTAGTGCAACTATATAGGGAATAAGGCTCTGGTCTATAGTAGTACCACTATATAGGGAATAGGACTCTGGTCTATAGTATTACACTATATAGGGAATAGGACTCTGGTCTATAGTTGTACCACTATATAGGGAATAAGGCTCTGGTCTATAGTAGTGCACTATATAGGGAATAGGACTCTGGTCTATAGTAGTGCACTATATAGGGAATAGGGTTCTGGTCTATAGTAGTACCACTATATAGGGAATAGGGCTCTGGTCTATAGTAGTGCACTATATAGGGAATAGGGCTCTGGTCTATAGTAGTGCACTATATAGGGAATAGGGTTCTGGTCTATAGTAGTGCACTATATAGGGAATAGGGCTCTGGTCTATAGTAGTGCACTATATAGGGAATAGGGCTCTGGTCTATAGTAGTGCACTATATAGGGAATAGGGCTCTGGTATATAGTAGTACCACTATATAGGGAATAGGGCTCTGGTCTATAGTAGTGCACTATATAGGGAATAGGACTCTGGTCTATAGTAGTGCAACTATATAGGAATAAGGCTCTGGTCTATAGTAGTACCACTATATAGGGAATAGGGCTCTGGTCTATAGTAATGCACTATATAAGGAATAGGGTTCTGGTCTATAGTAGTGCACTATATAGGGAATAGGGCTCTGGTCTATAGTAGTGCACTATATAGGAAATAGGGCTCTGGTCTATAGTAGTGCACTATATAGGAAATAGGGCTCTGGTCTATAGTAGTGCACTATATAGGAAATAGGGCTCTGGTCTATAGTAGTGCACTATATAGGAAATAGGGCTCTGGTCTATAGTAGTGCACTATATAGGAAATAGGGCTCTGGTCTATAGTAGTGCACTATATAGGAAATAGGGCTCTGGTCTATAGTAGTACCACTATATAGGGAATAGGACTCTGGTCTATAGTAGTACCACTATATAGGGAATAGGACTCTGGTCTATAGTAGTACACTATATAGGGAATAGGACTCTGGTCTATAGTAGTGCACTATATAGGGAATAGGACTCTGGTCTATAGTAGTACCACTATATAGGGATTAGGGTTCTGGTCTATAGTAGTGCACTATATAGGGAATAGGACTCTGGTCTATAGTAGTGCACTACATAGGGAATAGGACTCTGGTCTATAGTAGTGCAACTATATAGGGAATAAAGCTCTGGTCTATAGTAGTACCACTATATAGGGAATAGGACTCTGGTCTATAGTAGTACCACTATATAGGGAATAGGGCTCTGGTCTATAGTAATGCACTATATAAGGAATAGGGTTCTGGTCTATAGTAGTGTACACTATATAGGGAATAGGGCTCTGGTCTATAGTAGTGCACTATATAGGAAATAGGGCTCTGGTCTATAGTAGTGCACTATATAGGAAATAGGGCTCTGGTCTATAGTAGTGCACTATATAGGAAATAGGGCTCTGGTCTATAGTAGTGCACTATATAGGAAATAGGGCTCTGGTCTATAGTAGTGCACTATATAGGAAATAGGGCTCTGGTCTATAGTAGTGCACTATATAGGAAATAGGGCTCTGGTCTATAGTAGTACCACTATATAGGGAATAGGATTCTGGTCTATAGTAGTACCACTATATAGGGAATAGGACTCTGGTCTATAGTAGTACACTATATAGGGAATAGGACTCTGGTCTATAGTAGTGCACTATATAGGGAATAGGACTCTGGTCTATAGTAGTACCACTATATAGGGATTAGGGTTCTGGTCTATAGTAGTGCACTATATAGGGAATAGGACTCTGGTCTATAGTAGTGCAATATATAGGGAATAGGGTTCTGGTCTATAGTAGTGCACTATATAAGGAATAGGGTTCTGGTCTATAGTAGTGCACTATATAGGAATAGGGCTCTGTTCTATAGTAATGCACTATATAGGGAATAGGGTTCTGGTCTATAGTAGTGCACTATATAGGGAATAGGGCTCTGGTCTATAGTAGTGCACTATATAGGGAATAGGGCTCTGGTCTATAGTAGTGCACTAAATAGGGAATAGGGCTCTGGTATATAGTAGTACCACTATATAGGGAATAGGGCTCTGGTCTATAGTAGTGCACTATATAGGGAATAGGGCTCTGGTCTATAGTAGTGCACTATATAGGGAATAGGACTCTGGTCTATAGTAGTGCAACTATATAGGGAATAAGGCTCTGGTCTATAGTAGTACCACTATATAGGGAATAGGACTCTGGTCTATAGTAGTACACTATATAGGGAATAGTACTCAGGTCTATAGTAGTGCACTATATAGGGAATATGACTCTGGTCTATAGTAGTACACTATATAGGGAATAGGGCTCTGGTCTAAAGTAGTGCACTATATAGTGAATAGGGCTCTGGTTTATAGTAGTACCACTATATAGGGAATAGGGCTCTGGTCTATAGTAGTGTACTATATAGGAAATAGGGCTCTGGTCTATAGTAGTGCACTATATAGGAAATAGGGCTCTGGTCTATAGTAGTGCACTATATAGGAAATAGGGCTCTGGTCTATAGTAGTACCACTATATAGGGAATAGGTCTCTGGTCTATCGTAGTACCACTATATAGGGAATAGGACTCTGGTCTATAG